>NC_081445.1:5616909-5638990 GCF_007210705.1 Tigriopus californicus | reverse complement strand
ACAAGGACCTCCTGGACTCAAATACTCAGCCAGCTTGAGTATTTGGAGTTAGGCAACCGTGCAAAGGACTTTGATGACGAAAAGTTTGGCATCGCTCCAATTGCAAGTGGCCACTCTGCCAGACACGAAGTTTCCCCAACCCAAAATACGTTCAGATCGAGTGAAGCTCCAAACGACTGGATGTTGAACCCAAGCATCGCTGAAGCCATTTCTGGAGGAAAATGCTACATAGACGTGAAGATGCGAGTATTCAACGGAGACATCTTGAAGTTTACAGAATGGGGTAATATGTACCAATCGTTGGTGCACAATACATCGAAGACCATTCCGGAAAAAATGGGCCTCCTCAAAGGCTCACTTCGAGAGAAACCACGCGCATTTCTGATGGGATTCAATAATTCCTCTGTGGATTATTCTGAGGCCCTCCGAACGTTGAGAAAGGTCTATGGAGATCACGATCTTGTGGTTGACGCTCATCAGAGAGCTCTTGAACAACTACCAAGCGTTAGACCTCGAGATCCAAAGGCGCTCTCCAACTTTGCGGCAAAAGTTCAAGGGCACATGTTTGTGATACGGAAATACCGATCACTAGAGGATGGTACCCTGAGTTATCTGATTGGAACTTTAGAGAGAAAATTAGATCAGGAAAATTACATTGACTGGTATCGATTTTTCCCGCAGCCTACCCGAAGCAGAGAAGAGTACTCGGTTTTGTTTGTGGTTGTTGGAATCTGCCCACCATGACTCCCGTTACTTAACCATTGGACGGGAAGAACATGTGATTAGCCGGCCATTTCGGCCATCCCATACCAACTCAACCACCATAAACTTTGGAACCAATCCATCGAAATACGTATGTTGTGGAAAGGAACACACCATTTCCACTTGCCCGACGTTCAAGTCACTGGAACATGGTCAACGGTTCGACCTTGTCAGGAGAGGCCGTCTTTGTTTCCAATGTCTCAAGCGTGGCCATATGGGAACGTATTGTCACCACCCGCTTTCCTGCAACGTCCCCGAGTGCCAGTACCTTCACCATCCACTCCTTCACTCAAATGAACGAAAGAATCAGTCAATTAATTTTCACCATACTCCGCTCAGAACGAAAACGGAGACGGAGGAGGGAAACAGTCATTGTCAAAATCTTAGGTCCAGATCGGATATCCTCCTTGGAGTAGTTCCGGTCACTTGATGTGGCTCTCATGGATCAGTCGACACGTACGCGTTGAATGACGAAGGTGCGGACACGTCGTTCGTCAGTGAAAAACTCCTTCAAAGGATAGGAGGAGCTTTAAAAGGTGTTTCGGAACCCTTGACGGTCCTCGGAGCCACTGGAGTAGTACAAATGAAATGCATCCAGACAAAATTCGGTATCAAATCAGCGAGTGCTTCAGACACGCACACCTTGAACGTGAGGTCCCTGCCCGAGGTATGCAAAAATCTTCGGAGTTTCTCATGGACATCAATTCGTCAACGATGGAATCATCTCAATGGCTTACCCTTACCAGGTGGTGAGGGGAAGGTGGAGGTGTTGCTTGCCCTAGATGCTGAATCACTGATTGGACCCTTAGAGTGGCGAAGAGACAGACCGGGGACACCTTACGCATTTCGAACTCTCTTAGGATGGGTGGCTTGAGGAAGGATCAATCCCTCCTCAGAAAGCCAAGCGTCCCACTTCAACTTTATTCAAACCGAAGATGGGAACTTGGATCAAGTAGTCAATGATATATCGTTATTCTCTTAAACTAGTCAAGGAAACTACAAGGAAAATCCCTGACAAACCAGGTTACGAGGTGGCACTTCCTTGGGTCCCGGGCCAACCAAAACCAGCTAACAATTATCTGTTGGCGGAAAAGCGGTTTCAGAGTTTGGAGAGAAGATTTGCGAAAGATCGACCGTTCCACGAAGCTTATACCAGAGCAGTGGAGAAATACATTAAAAAAAACCTAGTATGCGGTAGAGACAACTGATTTCGACGAGTTGAGCCAATCAGAACAAAGCTTCCTCCCCCACCATGGAGTGTGGAAGAAAGGGGGCGAAGATATCAGAGTTGTCTCCGATTCCGCTGCGAAAATTGCCAGAAAAAGTCTGAACGACCTCCTGCTTACCGGCCCATCCCTACAAAATCAACTCTTTGATGTTTTACTTCGTTTTAGTGAGGGAGTCATTGCCGTCGTAGCCGATATCGAGGCTATGTTTAGTCAAATTCGACTCCGAGAAGATGACGCTCGCTTTCATCAATTTTTGTGGATTTTTTTTTGTTTTTTGGATCGTTCAATCAATGGTCAACCCCGATTTCAGCAAGAAATTTAGATGCGGAGAAATCTGCGTACCCAATATTCATGTAACCTCAATCCACGAACAACTCGAATTCGTTGGTAGATCAGATATTTTCCGAATATAGTAGAGTGAAATAAGAATCATGTAGCTTTTATGTTGAATTATTGAGGATCTTATTCCTTGTAAAAAAATGTAATTCAATCGTTCGATAAAAGTCATTTTAGGGAAGAATAACCATTGCCGGTTCTGACACAAGTCTGAAAGCTGTTTCAGTTTTGACTAATAACCCTTATGCCAATTTGGTATCAATGTCAAACCAGAATGGATTGATTACCAAAGGACATGATTTTTTGCCAACCTCATTGAAACAATGGCCGTGATCATTGAGAATTGGAAAGAAAAACCAATAAATTGAGCACAAATCAGCGGCAAGTTTTACACATCATGGATAGTATGGACAATAGGTAGCTGTAAACTAGATTTTCCTCCAAGAGATTTCTATTCTATCCACGAAAAAATAATTCAATTTCGAATTTCAATCTTAGTGATAAAGCTACTAATTTGGCTGGGTTTGGCTTAATCCGCCCAAAAGTGAAATCAAGAAGTGTTGAAGTTTTTCTCAGTGCCAGATTATGAATAAAAAGTACTTCTAGCGGTACATGCTACGAATGAAACGTTTACCCTTAGTTACAATTTCCCAGAGAAGTGTGGCGAATGCGACAATTTATCGTAAAAAGTGATAGAAGTAGATTCTTTCCCATGGAAAAGGCAACAAAGTTATCGAATCTGTGCAACGCGATAACATGTGTTGTATGCACTTGCTCTGCTTCATGTACCCATACAGTCAGTAGCTTCATCTGAAGAGAGTTGCCATTTGGTCCATTGACCCGCTTGATCAATGCCAATGCCGGTGGTCAGAATGGTAAGCCGATGGGGGCCGAAAGTGGTCCTTTTGTTGCTTCTGTATGTTTGGGCCATCAGGTCTCGACGCTCGGTCCGGATCATGGTTGATGAATGTGACTGTGAAAAGAATGTGAGATCCGTCCATTCCATCGGTGATTGGCAATCGTGGTTTCAAGCTCAGGACCATCCCAAGGGGATGTGTTCCAAAGAGGTGGAGAAATTGGGCTGTGGCCAAAAAGTGTTCAGCTACACCCTCTTCGAAGGAGAAACTTTCGACCTTGAGCGGCGAAATTATTCCACGGGTTTGTCGAATCCTTGATCTGTGATTGAACCTTCTGACTGTCTTGATAACTTGTTAGGCACGATGGTCCTGGTCAAAAATGCATGATGTGTCAACTTCAACATATTGGAGCTGAACCAAATGTAAGATAATGCAATAGGGTGAACTAACATTTTCGAAACAACTACTCAAATGACAAGGAAAAGCACTTGGCTCAATGATTTTCGGTTAATGAAATACCACCTCCTCTTTGAATGAAATCAAGTTGAAATTGCCTTTTGAAAGTTCAAATAAATCAATTTCGCCCCAATGGCAGAAAAAAACTCACCATTAACGGAGAGGATGAAAATAACCCCAATCAAATTGATACTATGTGAGCCAATATATTTGATCGAAAGTTATCAAGACAATACCGGTGCCGTTAACAAATCTTGGCCATTTCAGGAATAAGGTAAGTCATCTAGGGGTAAGTTGGATATGGTAATGACTAATGAGCAGCTCCTGTTTTTTTCCCCTTTTCTGTTCCTACAAGCTCAACAACGCCCCTGGCAGAACATGAGTATTTATCGTGCACGTGTTTTATGGGCCAGGGCAATGAAAAACAGTTTCCGACAAAAGTGTCCGTTTTTCGTAGCTGTAGAATGGGGACGCTTAGGCAAGCTCTGGCAGGTTCGTTTGTTTGCTGGTACCAGTGTCAGTGTCAAGTTTGGGGCTTCAAACACGCTTTTGAGAAGCTGACCCTTCTTTCACATTGCTATATGAGGAAAGGTCAGCTTCGATCGAACCAGTTTGAAACGCCAATTTTGCATCACTGGCATTGGCAAGCAAGTTTGCTTGCTGGTACCAGCGCTTGCTTAAATATCCGAATAGAGTAAATGGAAATAAGTTTTCTCGCGCCGAAAGCAACATTTTCCTCTCAAGTCTAGGACTTTAACCATCACGAATAACGAAATATCATGAAAAAGCCATTTCACTTTGCCATCACTATGGATTCTCTTGATAGGAAGAACTTGATAGCCATCAACAATTTTTTCCCGGATTTCCGAATGCGAGTTTATTTCGAACTCGATCATCCCGAGTCGAGAGCTGGTCTTTGTCGAATTGCTTGTCAAGAACCAAAGTTGGACATTTGCGACATTTCAACAACATCAAATCCAAATGGAGCCCAGTAAGCGTCCGCGTTTCCACCGCACGTTCTTTACCATTAACCATATCCTCTCTCTTGAACTCTTCACAGCAAGCTATACCCACTTGTGTGGAGATTCCTGCCCCTCCTTGACCGACAAGTGGATTGGCTGTTTTCCAGGGACTTGGACTCGATGATAACGTCCCGAGAGCAATCCGCCATTTTGGAGTTCATGAATCGCCCGGACAAAAGCTTCCACACGATGAGAGATCATCCAAACCATCAAAATAAGATTATGGGTGGCCTCTGGGGCGTGAAGTTGATCAATGAAACCTTCCGATCTCAAATGGAGGAGGCTTTCATGGGTTTGCTTACTGATCCTGTGGCATATCGACCCCGAACCAAACGAGGTGCAGATCAGTTCTTGCTCATGAGGTCTGTACGCGTAGGCTGTTCCTTGGTGTTTCCATTATTGGTCCACCCAAATCGGCACCCGAATATTTCCAGGCATATATGGAAATTGGTCCAAGGCAAGCCATTGTTGTCTCATGATAGTTACTCGTGCGGAAAATATAATGACACAATTGGATTCCCCACTCCACGGAAGAGACAGGTTGCCAATAACTTTGTGGGGGCTGTTTTGGAAATGAATTTGACCCTGGATATCCCTTGTCCTATCAATTGCCGGCGAATGGGACATCCAGATTGGACATATTGCTGAACCATTCTGGAACAATTGGCCAAGAAATTACTGTCTTTGGAATTGAATGAAGCTAACGCCAATGAAGTGCTTGATGCTTGATCTTGAGTGGAATACATGACTCGAACCAAATCTAAAATGCTTATAAAAAACACGACAGGGCTAAGGGATAGTCCTATCAATAACTAAGACATTTGAGAACTCTGGTCAATCATTCTTTATGGAAGAGCTTAAGTTGATATGATTACGTCAAGCCTTTACCAAAACTCGGAAAATTCGGTCACGGAAATTGACCTAGACGCTGTTAAATTATGACTACGAGTATGTGATCACTTGAACGCAAAAGAGTTCTAGTAGCCATGAAGGATAAAATTCTTGGGATCTTGATTAAGCTCAGTCTCTGGGATTTCGGAGGTTTGTTTGAGTCGTAAAAGTCGTTCGATTGTGTTTGATCGAAACATTAACAGTGACGAGTATTTGCAGATTCGATGGACATTTACAACAAAAACACTGACTACCTTGATGACTTCGAAAAAGTCCTCAACCATCAAGATTGCCAAGATTTTGCCTCTTGTGATTTCCAAGGTATGTCATGCATAAACGTACGTATCCACATTATTCTGATTCAACCACACTCAGCGGTGAGTTCAAAACCTTTCTTAGTTTCAATCGTTTAACATTGATTTCAGCTGGTTTCTTCAACATAACATTGCAAGGAACGTCAGAGAATTGGCAACATGTCTTCGGATTGGATGCTTGCTCCAAGAAGTGCGGATCCAATGGCAGTTGTGTTGGCTTTAGCTACATGGATCAGGGGACTAATTGCCAGTTGTTTCGGGAAATTGTGCGCTTCGATCCAGGCAGAGGAGACATTGTTTCCGGTTTGAGCCAGCTCTCGGATATCGAAGTGTTTTATCAAGATCAAGCATTTGTCATTCCATTTGGTGAGCGGTTAAATAAAGCGTCATTTGGACCAGATGATCCAGGGAATACCACACAATTTCCGACATTGCACTAGATGGTGCCATTTTGTGATTGAGCAATCCGCCAGACTGTCAATTTCAAATTGTTTGGTTTTATTTTACTTAGAGCCAAGCGAATATGTTGCATTTTTCTTGATGCATCTATTTTTCAAAGTTAAAACCTTGAATCTTATCATCAAATAGTGGACCGCTTTTTATTTCTTATGGCTTCATTCTCGTTTAAATCCAGACCCAAAAGCTACTCATGACAGCAATCCGAACAAGCGTCTGGATTCTGACCCTCCCCAAAAGCAGAGGTCAAAAGAGTTCGAGGATTTTGTTCAAGAACCTTTGAATAACAAGCCCATTTCTGAGATCTTTGGACTCCCACAACGATCCGTTGGACGCTTGAGATTAACGGGTTACACAAAGGTAACCTCCGTGAATAATTCAATCTCTCATATCATTTATCATTTCGAACATTGTTCATCTAAAGGCCATAGATTTGGTGCGTAAGTTTCTGGAACTGAAAAATAACTCAATTGACTTTATGGAATGGCTGAAAACCACCTTTCGAATCCCGGCCAAACGGACCCAATCGATCAATGACGCCCTTGAGCGATGGTGCGAAAATTATCCTAGAGTGTGTAACCTGGGTTATTTTGAACAAATAGAGTCCATGACAATTCCTCCCCAATTGTTAAAGGTAAGAAGGACACTACACGTTTTTACAAGCATTCATGAGCTTTGTCCCAACCCAGGTTTTAGGCTCAATTGTAGTGACCGTACAAGCTTAACATACCTTTTTGAGAGCACCTTCAAGCCCTCGAAAATCCAGGCTAGTTAAAACAATGAAGTCCACCTCTCTTCTTTCTCGGGCTCCTTCATTGTTCAATTTGCTGCCCTCAAATATTCGTAGGGCGTATGTAGGCGTTGATCTAGTAGCAAGATTTAAGTCAGACTTGGACAAGTTTTTTACTAAGATTCCGGATCAACCCTATATTCAAGGGCTAGCCAGATCCACCAACTCTAATTCGTTGATCGATCAAATAATAAATGAAAATAAAGTTAAATTTGTGGCTATGGAAAAAATGATGAGGGAAATGCAGACCGTACATAAACAGGTGGGTAGATGTATAAATGATGAAAGCCTTGCTTGGTTATCGCAGTGGAGTGGGTGGGCCAACACACACCCTAAGAAACCAGCAGAATGTTGCTGCCCATCAACCCAAAGCCAATGGGCTATTCGTTCAGCTTAAAATAGCTACCTGATGCAAACCCTAAAAGTATTAATTGGAGTGCATTCCTCCTAGTCGTGTCCCTACAAAATGATGAGATATCATTAACTAGTCATCAGTCAATACACTTGGTCTCGTGGGCTAAACCTTTTAAAACTACTTTAATTCGTGTGCGTTTTCATGTTGTTACTATAACTGGAGAAAGTTTTGCTTAAAGTCTCTTCTTTTTCACCCAATAAGGTCCCCAAAATAAATCACTAATATCATACATTATCCACATCAATGAAATGCCTTTCATATAATCAGACGGAATCAAAGTAATGTGTCATGGTAAAACAGATGACATCTTTTTCCATTCGAACCAAAATATTAACATTTTGCGCTGTCAAAGTCATTTTGTGTAAAGTGCAATTGTCATACTCATTACAACAAAGCAATATCTACTTTTTTATATGTAGGTATCATCAGATAGTAATATTTTTGAACACCAAAGCATTGAATCATTTGGACAATATACTTAGTGGAACGGAACAATCGGTGCCTCCAGCAGATTGAACTACTTAGAGTTTAAAAAATGTCTTCCTCCCGAGATTGCCCATCCTGTCTGTCGGTCGTCCACCATCCACTATAGTCTAGTCAGGGGTTTTACGACCCTTGTCTAGACAAAGCCGAGCCATTGTCGGCCCTTTTAGGAGTAGGTTCTTAAGACTCGAGCGTCGTGCCCCACTGCAAAACCAGTTGACGACACTCAAACGACTTTCTACTCCCTCCATCAACGGTTAGATTCACCTGAGAACTTGTTTTTTTACGACTTGAAAATACTCGTTCCGACGTTCACATTGTAAGCAAATATTGGGCATTCAGGGAGACTGCCTAGACTTGGAACACAATATGGAAATGGCCCAAGAAATCCAAGACGCCTTGTGTAAATGCACTCCCAAGCCTGTTGGATCGGATGCGGTTGGTTTTAGCCGATGTTCGAGACGAATCCCTAAACATGGTAGGGACAGCATCGCAGTGTGCTTGTTCCATGAGCTGGGAATGGTGAGCTAAAGAACCAAAAATAGGTCAGACCTACCTGGAATCACGGCCCCTTTTTGAGGGGCGAGTAAAAGAAGAGTTATCATTCCAGATATTTTCTGACCTGACTCTCTCCTTTCGAACCATAGTCAAGAGCGATGTTCTAGAAAAGCAATTTGGTGTCCGATTGGCCAAGCAATGTCAAAAGGAGTTCTCTCAACAATTCTATGTCAGGTTTGCTCCAGGGTCAGTCCGTGCTCGAAATTCTGGCTTCAAAACCCTATCGGGAGACATAAACAAATTTGTCATCTGCATTCAAAAGGTGAAATCGCTAATTGGCAAATTATTTGCTATTGTATTTTTTTCTCTCTCAAATTTTCGCTTCAGATCTGTCCAAGTTTCCGAAGCATTCTTCCAATCGCTAACTTGGTGCAAACGAGAGGTTGAGTGAAAGAACGAAGAATACATTCCGAAGTCTCATTCAAGCGAAAAATCTGTTGGGTTTCATTTGCTAAATTTTGTTCTCTTGTCAGAACGCAGCCTCTGGCGAGCCAATGATGCAGCAATGTTATGTTAAGGGATGTACATTTACAAAGTAAGAATGATTGTTTCACACGCCCAATCAAACAAAGGCGCCAGTCTTTTTCCAGCTTCGATTTACGAGCATAGTATTGGATTGGAACCGACAATGAAGTATATGTTTTACCTTGAAATGAATCTTCCAATACGAGCATGGTGGTCGGACATTCCTTTTCAATCGTGGATTCATATCTTAAAACGCTGTGCAGTTTTGTCAGCATGAATCGTCCAAACAATTGCCACGGCATTTCTTTCTTTAAGTGTCACCATCCTAGCAATAAAGTGGCTCTTTGAAATTCCGTCTTTGAAAGCACATTAAGTCGCCAATGTCATGGTATATGTTTTGAACATGTTCCACCAAATCCGAATCAAACTGTGTGGGTCAACCGTCTTTTTCCTTATCCATTCTTGAGAAACTAAGAACCCAAAAAATACATGGCTTGGAAGTTTCCCCGATCAGAGTGTTATATCCAAATAGATCTCCGTTTTCAACAAAATTGAGAAGTTCACGTCCTAAGTCTCGCGGCTTATCCATCAAATCGTCAAATCTGTCAAATTGTCAAGCGATTGTCAATCGCTATCTGAAGAGACACAGGAAACTCGAACTGAAAGAAAGAGAACGTTCCATAGATTGTGTACGGACGTGGAGTAGCAATTGTGGACGGGCGTAAACAGATTGTACATATGCAGTTATCTAGATGGAGAACTCCAGGAAAAGAGCCCTAAATCAATTAGCATAGGGCCCTTTCAAGGAGAAGCATTTTGCCAAAGCGTCCTTCATGAAAACTATAATGCATAATAGCCACGGTGGAGAATCGTCACTCATAAAATGAAAAGATCAATATAAAATGAAAAAAATGCGGGACAATGGGGTTTTCGGTGTTTCCGCGGCCACAATGCTAAGCTACCTCTTCAGATACCTACGGGGTATGAACATGAACTGTATGAAAATTACTCCACGTAAGTTTTAAGGCTAACATGTGGCCGGCTTTTAGCACCGATGATATCAGATCTCGTCGTAAGAGTCCGGCAACATTAGGTTAACACAATAAGTAAATGTGCATATAATGAGGTAAATTGGTCCCTTAAGGGGTTAATTCTAGATGTCTGGACCCGTGAAAGGACCCCTTAGAATACATGGGGACAATTTCCAGCGAGACACGAACGCAATATAATCCGCATCGGTAATGGACAATGTAATCTGATTACGAGTAGCGTGAAAAATCCCTAGCTCTCTTTCTCTCTCTCTCTCTGCTTCTATAACACTTGAACAAAAACGAATCTCAGAGTGCCCTTTGTATCCTTCTGAAGTCCATACAACATTGACAGTAGTATGCCCAATAGTGCTACGTGAGTTCCCCTCGTGCTCTGTGACGACTGGTTCTCTCCTGCCCTACTATGTACGTAGTGCACAATCCAACAGTGCATGCAGAACCTCAATTAGAACCACGGAATGATGGCAGACGATGCCGGCGACCACGCAGCATGATTTCAATGTTCAATGGGGTGGTTTCCCTTGGAAACACCATACCACGCCAGATTATATTGCGGGCATGTACGTACAGTAGATACTCAAACCGTTAGCTTTTAGGATATGATTTATCAAAATCTGGGAAGAGCTACTTAATGGTCGATGGATCCTTTACCAAGGTAGGACTGTCATCTTGGCCAGGTAACAGATTACGTACAGGGCCTAGAGGCCAATTTCAAACGGCTCATCTTTCGGGGCGCTCTGGAAAACGTTTATGATATAGTAGATGTTTTAGACGAAAGGAAGCTTTCGACAAGGATAAATTTCAACTGGTTGAGTGGTGCATTGTTGTAGCTTCTCATCTGTAGTATTTAATCACCTAGCAATATTTGTCCACGCTTAAAATGTAATATTGCTGAGCGGTGAGCAATAATGTGCGTGTCCGAAAGAGACGGGCACAACTTTAGACCGCTCTAAGATGAAAAACTCTATGCTCAGGAGCAGGTATCAATTTGACCTCAAGAATTGATCGTAGCCGAGGGTGTCGTCGTTATGAAGTTATTTTAGAGCCCTGCTACCCGAGAACTCTTTATTGATAGCTTGTCTAATGGTTGAGACATAATCGTAAGCAAAATGAGCGAGTAACATTTCTAGTTGCTGGAACTAGACCACGCGCTTGAACATTTCGTGTTTATTCGTGAGATCAACAAAAAGCCTCGGCAGTATGACAATATGGTTGTCGCTCTGTTTTTTGCTCTCGACTGGTCGGTGCCGCGTCGCGAATGAGATGATGCTACATTTTGATAAATCGCCAGTGCCTTTCCCTCAGCGGGACCTCGAGCTCAAGAGAATTCTTTCTCAGCGTTCGGAACGATGTCTCTGTTGGAGATGGAAGACCAAGACAAAGGTTTGAGAGATGAGCTCTTTCGAAGTCATTCCGACAAAGAAGAAGTAACATAAGATAAGGGGGACGGACAAGCAAGCAGAGGCGAGGATAAGAGGACAACTTCCAAACATCAATAAACCGGCTCTGGAGTGCAGGTTTTAAATCTCGAATCCTCGATGATCGAGGAAGAGTGAGCCAGCCAGACAGCCAGACAGCCAACCCAATCCAATGGTGTGTTGTTCCTTGCTCTGAAACATTCATCTCGGATGGGCGTTTGGGAAAAGGGACTTCTGACTCTTGTCACTTGTTCAGAGGCCAGGATGACTTTCAAGAATCCGCTTTACGACTTTTTTCATCCTCTGTGACTAGAAATTGCTTCCATCTGAATGGGTCGTTTGCAACCAACCAACAACCAACCCTCTCTCTTTCTCTTTCTCTGTCTGTGTCTGTGTCTCCCAGAGCGAGTGTGGATTGTGGGGTGGGTGTGGCTTCGCGGCTCATCCGGAAGCTGAGTGGGCACGAACCGATTGGAGAGAGACGGCGAAATTCTCGAATGGAAGTGGGACCAAGTTCGCCATTTCCTTCCTTCCTTCCCTCCGTTGACTGAGCCTCAAACCATTCCCCAGGGACGCCGTTCGTGTTCCTTTGTCTGAACTGAAATGTCGTGTCGCACAAGTTGAATTTGAAACATTGCTGTCCTTCCAAAGCGACGCAGAGGAACAGGGAACGAGGAACAAGGAGAGAAGGACGAGGATCGAGGAATGAGGAATGCAACTGAAGCCAGACTGTAAATCTGACAACCAACGACTCTTCCAACATAAACCTCGAGGGACATTCTTTTGATCAACTAACAGAGTCATTGACATATCTCGATTTCCACATGAAACCTACTTTGCTTTGTCATGGCCTCCGAATTGCCGGCCAGATAGATACTGAGAAGGTTCGCCCTCTCGTTCTATGTGCTCGATTTTATATGGAATATTCCAGCATCCCTGGTCTGGATATGGAACTTCTCATGAGTCTCGAGACAGGGGTGGTCTTTCTTGGCCCTCATTTTCTCCTCTCTCTCTTCCCTTGTACTCTTTGCTCTCTCTTCTTTCTCTCTTCGTGATACAGATGTTAGGGTCCTTTGCCAGTTCTCTCGGGATGGATCGAAGTGCATTGATGAACCCAATATATACTCGTTGGCCCTCCAATCTGGAGTCATGTTCTTCGTCGACTGGTACATTGGTACACGGGTACACTGACTTTTCTGACGAGTCTCCATGTCTTCCTTCTTGCCCATGCAAGAACTCTTAGTCTGTCCAAAAGATCTCGCTCGCAGCGCTCCTCTTGTGCAAGGAGGGCTTCTCCTCGAACAACTCGAGGATTGTAGTATTCCTTTGAACTCCAGTGATGAGCAGACTCGTTTCCACCACGAGAGGCTTGGACGCTCTCGCCGGAATTCGCTCCTTCTCCGCTTGCTCGTCGCTCGATTTTTGTTGTGGGAGTTTCAGTTCACGAACTGATCCGACTACGTTAGTCAGTCCGTTCGAGGTTTTTCCAAGCGGAGTGTGGTCTATTTTGTTGTCTATGAAGTGTTTGGGAGACCTGAACTTGAAGGACTATTTCATGGGGACCATTTAAGAACCCAGTTGGGTTGACTCAAATCTGAGGAGACTGAGCGAAAAAAAAAAATCCAAATCATCACAAGGGACACGACTCAAAGAGAATTGCTGATGTTGAGCCTTTTGGACCCCCCCCCCCATGAAGTGAAGTGATCTGAAGTGAGGAAGAAGAGGATTCCATAGAAACGTCTCAAAGTGTCTTCATTTCAATCAGGATCCTGCTAGGAAAGAAGTTTTAGTGGGTGTTAGAGGGACAGTCACACATATTTAGAGGCCCATTACACTCCCAAAATGATTGTGAAAAATGCTGACCCTCCAGGCATGGTGCTAGAAAGTGACTAACCATCAATTACCCGGCTATCTTGAGGATCTTGTCAAAGATTGCCTGAAGTTAGCCTTTCAAATGCAAGTGGGAAACCTGTTTTCCAACCAAGAGAGGCTCCAATTAAAAGTTTTTCAGTGGGCTTGTGTGTTCTTATCAACGATTTTGTCACCCTTATCCCATACAATTAATCGAAACAAGAAACAAATCCTCAGGAAGTTTCACAACAAGGTACGACCGGGTTAGATTTAGAATTCGAGTCACCCATAATGCACCAATCATTTTTGTAAAGAGTGACTGGCAAATGAATGGGAATGACAATTCACGACGACAACTCCCAAAAGCGAGTCTCCTCTTGCATGGGACACAATTTCATGAAGCCCAAAGGCCATTCAATCATCTTTGGCCCAGAGAGCCCCTGACAGAGGACAATTGAATGAGCAAAAAACGGAGTGGAGGCAAAGAAGCACAAAAACGAGAATGGCAATCAATATTCATACAAATGCCCTACATTCATTCACTTACTTTGTTGTACTATTTGAATGCTTGGGAACGATGAACAGTAAGAGAGAGAGTAAGAGTGAGAGAAAAATTGTGAGGAGTTGATTAGCCCGAAGGTGCCAGGGTAAGACCGTAATGGTCGTTGAAAGTGGCCCTGGAGTCGAATTAGGCTGCTGTGACAAGACGCCATTTGGGAAGCTCTCCTCGCGTTTCCGCCAATTTCCAAGTTAGAGACCATCAAACAAGCGTTGCGAATGGGAGTTCACATGCAAATTCATGCCGTCCGGCTAACTAACTGAGTTTGTGTTCACCTTCTTCACTCCCAATATGTGGCACTTTCAAAGATCTTTTGGAACTCATTCCCCACGCAATAAAGCTTGACAGGAGATGGAAAAAAATATTTCCAATCAATTTGCCTATTGTGTGTGCGAGTGTCTGCTATAAATTCCTTCCATACTCAATTGAGCAGGACGTGGGTGATTTATGACCAATGACGCTCTCGGATTGGTCAGGGGCAGTGCTATTCAACTAATAGCAGCTTGGTAGGTGATAGAAAATCCATTAATCACGGCACAAGGCAAAATATGAAACATTCTTGCCAAGTCCACCTCAGACTCAAAACAGCTTTCAGGGAATTGAATTTTCCACTCGTTTTCCACTCTCGCCACCTCGCAGTCCCGTGAAGCTTGAAGCGGGTGGTGACTTCTCTCGGAATGTCATCGCTCATCATGCTAAGCTAGGTAAATCCTGGATGGATGGAAGAAAGACGACAAGGAGCAGGAAAAAGAAGAAGACCCCTGCGAATCAGTCCTATGCGCCATGGATGACTAGACCTGGCAGACAACGTCTCATTTTGGTTAATGGAATGTTCTGAATTATGAAAAGCCTGGAGACACTCCGAGAGATTGTGTGTCTCGTGATTATAAAAAGAAAATCCTGCCTATCTCGAGCCACCCTCTAGAGCGGAATGAGCGACTCAGTGAGTGTGTAGATCACCTTCGTTGACGTCTCTCGGGGATTGGAGTGGGTTGAATAATTGCGGACACACTGCATTGGTCAACTCGAGATTTGAAAAGTTTCAGAAACGTGTGTCCAAAGCTCGTTTTTCGTTTTTTGTTTGTTCATGATGAATCTGACAAGGCGTGTGATGAAGTGATTTCTAATGAGTGAGAAATGTGCTACGAAAGCGGGGGATTAGCCCGGAATAATGGCTGTAATTCGCTGGAACCTGTGACCAATCCGATGGCTTTGTTTCTCTCAATCCAGGTTCATATTAGTTCCTATAGACGAGCTCTTTCGCCAAACAGTTTGTTGCCCCATTTGATTCCTTTGAAATTGGTGAGGGTTGGGCCCTGAGTAGAGTCAGTCATCATGAAAACTCAAAAACGGCTTTATCCAAACTTCGACGAATTCATCACCCCCTTAGGCTGGAGAATGGGGAGAGATGGAATTCTAGCGCTTGATGAATTTAACTTTGTGTGTGAGTATGTGCTCAGAGAGAGAGAGAGACTTTAGGACCTTGATTCCCTGATTAAATCGTGCTTTGTTGCGGTGACCGCGTCCATCAGCCTACCTCCTTCAAGAAAGAATCTCGTCCTCACACGTTCATCAGTCATTTGGCAACCCTCTAATTTCTTCTGACACTGATTGGAATTCGGATTGGAGCGCTTCGTCATGTACAAGATGATGCAAAATGCACCAGCAAGCATGCTTCCGCAAAGATGCATCCGTCATCCCTCGCCATGAAGATTTTCGACCGGATGGTGAATATCAACTGAGCCAGTCGAGCCAATTATCTTTTTTTTAATGGCACACAACCAGCCATCTGTTGTGGCAAACCGAGTCCCAGAAACTTTGCAGTCAAGATGATAATCATGTGCGTAAGGCCTTCTTGCCGAGTCCGCGTGTGTTTGAAAAGCTTAAGAAATGGCTTTCTGGGGAAAGACAAGCAAAGGAATTGGCAATATTTATGAACTGGCAATAAATAATGGGTGGGTGGGTGAAGTGAAATTTCGTGTTTCGGCCTGACCCTTCCTTCAGCTCGAGAAAGAGAAGACATGAATGGATGTTTTGCCTCAGAATGAAAGGCTTCTACGCCTGAAAACATCATCATTACTCATTGTATCATTACTCCGACACCGCTCCTTTAAGTTGCCCTTAGGCGGGGAATCGCAGGAATAGGAATAGGGGTGCCAGAAATTAGAGATCGGACGGGGCTTGATTTCGGCTCACTCTTGTGGTTCAATTTTAAAGACTTTTTAACAGATGCTTAAAATATTCAGTGAGTGTCAAAGACATTGATTTGTTTGTACATTTTGATCAAACTTTTTTGAATATGGCTATTTAAGCCTCTTTTCAATGAAACGGAAACCATCATGCCAAATTATGTTATTGCCAATTTCTGATTGGAGGAGTTTAGTTGTACTTTTACACCTATAATCTAATTTGCTTCTTGCTAATGTCATCAGTATTCAGCCGGAAAATTTCCATGAACCAACTTTTAGAGGCTTACCTTATTGGACCAAGCTAATCGATCTCCTCTACGTTAGACTTGGATTGATACTGGTTAGTGATGCCACTCAGTACTGCCACTCATTTTGAGGCAAGCGAAGGTACTTCTGACTTTTTTGAAACTTATTCCTGTCTCTGCTGGATCAACGCCATATTATTGGCGAAGAGTGACTTGCCCTCTGTCCAGCACGGGACTTGCTGGCAATAATAATATGAGCTGATTAGAATCTCGGATCCCTCAGAGAGGATGCTAAAGGGGTGGGAAGTGAAAATTGTATAGGCAACCTACCTGTAGGTGCACTAATGCCAAACCAAAAGTTGGACCTGGACCTTTCAGCGGTAATCATCTGTTCATGAAAACCAAGCGCACAAAAGTTTTCTTCTGTAGTGCACTTTCCACGCCGTAGTCAATTAATATACAGACCCGGTAACCCCCTATGGTTGTTGGCGGCGTTTTTGTGGGGAAACGACTAAAGTGCCGCCGGACCCTAGATTATTCGGATTGGAAGTAAGAGCGATGTAGTCCTACCAATTTCGTTTCAAGGACATTCTTCTAGCTCGCGGTTAGTGGTCCTTTTTCCAGGGACCCACTTATGCAGGTCACCTGAGATCGAACTGCAGGTCTATAAGGCTTCATCCAGGAGGGAATGAGCCCCTCTATCGGGGTTCTTGCCAGCTTAATCGCAGGGTTCTCTCGTGGTTTCCAATGTCTCAAGTGTCTGTCTCAAGTCATCTCTGGTATGAACCGATCACTCTCTAAATGAAGTCCTGTCTGGTAAGAGTTTGAGATGGAGGTCATCAATTTGAAATAAGAGTCAAAAATGGTTTGTGCCCAGTCCATAAGCGTAACGGGGTCCTCGTATGAATTAGATTACTGCTTAGAGTCCATTTTCCCTGGAAAGGTTCCCGTTTTCCCACTTCCCTTGGTTCCTCTCAAATCTAGGGATAAAGATCAGCCAAAAGGGATTCCGTTCAAAATCGAGGGAGCATTCTAACAGCCTTTGCATTGCCACTGTACTCGTGAGGTGTCGAAAAGAACAACAAAAAGAGCCCCACTAACCTTGCAGGTCTGGAACATTTTCATCCAGGCCTTCCACATTATCGACGAGTATGTTGCAAAAGAGGAGGAGATGATCCATTCCATGTGCTTGCGTTTTTTCTTTGCAAAGGAAATGCTTCAATTTTAGTAACTACTGTTTTTCTGCTGCATTGCAAGCTAGAATGTCTCGGTTCAAAAAATTTAGCCCCCTAAATTGTGGAGAGGCTAAAGTGCTTATCGGTTTAGGTTGGAAAACGGTGAACCATGAGATAAAAGAATGCATGGTGTGAGTGAGGCGAGGAAATGACAATGTGCTAGCTCCTTTTCTCTGATGTCCATTCACTTGATTACGACTTGGCCACCAGGGACCTACAACAAAGGCCAAAGCTTCAACTTTTCTTTCCCGCACTCTCATCTCATCTCTTATTCTGTCTCAGCTTGGTATGTACGTTGAGTACTCCCAGCAAAAAACAACGATAGCAAAAATTAAAGGGCCATGCTCAACTAAACCAAAGGATGGAATAAGATCTTGGGATTAATGACTAATCTTTGGTATTAGAGGCTTAGCGTACGGTCTCTAAACATATAAATTGGCCCCTGTGTTTGATAAAGCGATCAATGCCGAATTGAATGGGCAAACATATAAATGAGAAATATCACAGCCGTCCAACGTTCGTTCAGACGTCAAGATCTTGTGTCTCTCTGCTCTTGGGTTGGAGGAAACGATATGCTGGTTTGGTTATTTTGGGTCCACATTCCACCACAATCACATCACATTGCTTGGCTGCAATAAGGAACTAAATCATATGGACCGAGATATCCATATATTCACAGACTTGGTGAAGGAGGATCTTTGTTTCAAGACGAGCCACCTACCCACATGTATCCCCACTATCCCTCTTTGCGTTCGCGTTCTCGACTCTGGTTCTCACTTCCAAGTCCAAGACAAATACAATGCAGATAACACCGAAAGTCTAGACTGCTTTTCTGTTCCTTGAAGTTGAAATTGCAAGAAAATGTTCCTAATTCTTCACCAAAATAAATATCGGAAAGGAAACTCCAATTCATTCATGTGCTGGTTTAATGGAACTTCACGTACCTGGCACTAGTATGGTCTCTTTTGAACATTATGTAGGGGTTCCCGTTTCGGCGCCCTTCGCTTCCCCCGTCACAACCACGCTCCAATACTTGAGCCTCGGCAAAAGGCTTGAACCAATGGTCTTGTTCCCACCAAAGGTCCGTTCATCACCGGCCTGGTCTTTTCTTCGTACAGGGAGTTTCAAAAGTCATGGGGAAATGGTGCCTTCACCAAATAGACTCGGAAACAAATTGCTTCAACGGAGAGGCTGGATCTCATATGCATTTTTGGGTTACTTGGAGTTTGCTCCGACATGACTTTTGTTTCCCTCTAATTTGTATGCCCTTGCCAAAGGCCTATTTTAGCCAAGGCTCAAGTTGAGCCAACCAGTTTGCATGGATGTCCAATGCTCATCATAGCGTATTGATTTGGCACGACGGTAGTCGGGGATCAACTCGTTTTGGCTGGGGAGCTCGCTGCTGGGCAACTAGGACTCCCACACTGGTTCAGTTAACTGCAGAGGATTCCTCTTCTGACCTTCGAATCAACCGCAAACCAGTGGGGGGGGGATCTACATATTCCTAGCTTTGTTGACATTGGGAAGCAGAAGCCAGAAGGATGATGAATAATTGGAGCCCCAAAAGTGATCCATTTGTCGGAACCTCCGCTCTCATTTATTTTTATATATGCTCACATCTCCTCATCGATCATGGCATATATGATCTATGCCTCAGAGGTTCTGATTGTTGGAGCAAACGGATTTGGGTCAATTTGACGGTCATCACTTAATGGTATTTGGAATTCGCACTGGAAAAGTAAATCAATGGGCCCTTCTTGATCGTGACCATTTGTTCTAATCATCAGTGAAGAAGTTCAATAATATATCTATTGTTTTTTAATCCATCTCTTCCCGTTTTTTGAGAATGAGAGCACTCTAATAGACTCTGGGTCCCAAAATCGTCAAGTTAAGAAAATATTGTTCAAGTTATTGACATTTGTAAAATGTATGGTGGCCCTCTGTAGCTGTTGGAAGGGTCAGGGACTCGTCCAAATCTGATCTTCAGCATGGATATTTTCCCCTACCCTCATTCTATGAGTTCGTCTACAAAGACCCGGTATGAGGGGAAGAAGTCAAATGGCCTCTTTTGGCATTGGTTTTTTTTACCTTTGGTGTTCCTTATGGTGGCCAAGGGTGAATGAGAAAGTGAAAAGGAACTTTTCTGCGGCCAAAAGTGTGCGATATATAAATCAATAAAAGTTACGGCCATGTTTTAAGCGAATCATCTTCGTTTCTTCGCTGTTACCCGGCTTTTTTCCAATACAGATACAGATATCCAACCTGTTATCTCTCCTCCCCAGAATTGAGGAACTGAAGAGTGCGCAGAGTTTTGGGCGATAAGTTTCCCACTGGCGTCGGGAAAGGCGAGAAAAAAGTCGAACTAAAAACGGAGGATCTCGCTAATTGGATCAGAGGCATGGAGTCATCCATGAATAATTACGTAGGATCTCTCCTTTACAGATCTCCCTGGTCTCTGTCCAAACGAATGCGGAAATGCGTAGAAGGCATACTGTAACGTAGATTTCGGATAGCGAATGTGGAGCCCGGGAAAGGATCGAGAACGTCTTCCGAGTGTCAGTCCAAATCAAAAAAAAACATCGGAGCTGACTTTGGCCATAGAGTTACTCGGAGGCGGATGCGAAATGACCAAGCTAGCTTTATCATATCTTGGTCACTTGGGAATAGACAAGTACTGCTAGGGAGAGAAGAGGAAGAAGACGTGGAGGGGAGGGTAAGAAGGAGCAAGAGTGAGAGGAGAAGAGGAGGACGAGAAAGGCTGGCGAGAAGCCTTAGCAAGTCCACTGGTCCTGGTCTGGTTCCTCGGGTTTCCCCCAGCTCAACTTTATATGTCCTGTTCATATGCTTGATGTCCAATCCTGATATCATTACATTACGATCAAAATTGTCGCTTGCCGAATCCAGAAATCCAAAGCCGACAAGGAGAAGGAATGAATCTAGCAATGGCAGAGGGGTGAGGCAGCATTATCTCCCTCGGTTTCTCTACAGTATATCGTATTTAAAACCAGACGAGACCTCGACAAATGGACTTTGTGATGTTTTCCACGCGTTGACATCGTTACCGCAGTATCCCATCGTATTGGAAGCTGAAATTCCATTCTAAGAGCGTAAAGTATGCTGAGCCAATTCTTGAATGGAGTGTTGGCGAGGAATTGAAAATAGGGGTGTGGCATATCAATGGGGTCATTTCACCTTGGGTCGATATTGTGGTAAGCTAGCTAATAGCTTCATAGCATAAGACCATTAACCGGCCAGAATGAGCGAATTTTACGTCGTCTTCGGATTTTGAAAATAGTTTCTCAACTAACATATCTGGCTGGTCGTCTGTGCGTTGGCATGGCATCCAAGATGAGAGGAAGTGCACAAGACCTTCGGTTGAGTGTGAGTCGTACTTCTATCTAACGTAGGTGTAAGTTATCCAATCCACGAAATTGAGGAGACTTTGGTCGTGCGATCTCCAACTCCGACTCCGGCTATGACTCCGCACACAGATGCCAGTAGGGATTTGGAGACAACAAGCATTCAAAAAGAACGAACCACTTGACGGACGATGGCGACGACGACGAGGCGAGGATGACACTATTATTATGACAAATCGCTTTTTCCCACCGTTCGTTCATACTCGTCAAACGACTTCGTTTGTATCTCTTTGTCTTTTTTTCCACCTTAACTTCAGTTCTTCGATGTTGTGTACATATGTATTTCACTTTTAGCGAAGGGATCACACCAAGGAATCATACATTTGTCCACGCTTAAAATGTAATATTGCTGAGCGGTGAGCAATAATGTGCGTGTCCGAAAGAGACGGGCACAACTTTAGACCGCTCTAAGATGAAAAACTCTATGCTCAAGAGCAGGTATCAATTTGACTTCAAGAATTGATCGTAGCCGAGGGTGTCGTCGTTATGAAGTTATTTTAGAGCCCTGCTACCCGAGAACTCGTTATTGAATGGTTGTCGCTCTGTTTTTTGCTCTCGACTGGTCGGTGCCGCGTCCGGAATGAGATGATGCTACATTTTGATAAATCGCCAGTGCCTTTCCCTCAGCGGGACCTCGAGCTCAAGAGATTCTTTCTCAGCGTTCGGGGAACGATGTCTCTGTTGGAGATGGAAGACCAAGACAAAGGTTTGAGAGATGAGCTCTTTCGAAGTCATTCCGACAAAGAAGAAGTAACATAAGATAAGGGGGACGGACAAGCAAGCAGAGGCGAGGATAAGAGGACAACTTCCAAACATCAATAAACCGGCTCTGGAGTGCAGGTTTTGAATCTCGAATCCTCGGATGATCGAGGAAGAGTGAGCCAGCCAGACAGCCAGACAGCCAACCCAATCCAATGGTGTGTTGTTCCTTGCTCTGAAACATTCATCTCGGATGGGCGTTTGGGAAAAGGGACTTCTGACTCTTGTCACTTGTTCAGAGGCCAGGATGACTTTCAAGAATCCGCTTTACGACTTTTTTCATCCTCTGTGACTAGAAATTGCTTCCATCTGAATGGGTCGTT
>NC_081445.1:5616788-5616873 GCF_007210705.1 Tigriopus californicus | reverse complement strand
TTCAGAGGCCAGGATGACTTTCAAGAATCCGCTTTACGACTTTTTTCATCCTCTGTGACTAGAAATTGCTTCCATCTGAATGGGT
>NC_081445.1:5594964-5616753 GCF_007210705.1 Tigriopus californicus | reverse complement strand
CCTTTGTATCCTTCTGAAGTCCATACAACATTGACAGTAGTATGCCCAATAGTGCTACGTGAGTTCCCCTCGTGCTCTGTGACGACTGGTTCTCTCCTGCCCTACTATGTACGTAGTGCACAATCCAACAGTGCATGCAGAACCTCAATTAGAACCACGGAATGATGCGAGACGATGCCGGCGACCACGCAGCATGATTTCAATGTTCAATGGGGTGGTTTCCCCTTGGAAACACCATACCACGGCCAGATATATTGCGGGCATGTACGTACAGTAGATACTCAAACCGTTAGCTTTTAGGATATGATTTATCAAATCTGGGAAGAGCTACTTAATGGTCGATGGATCCTTTACCAAGGTAGGACTGTCATCTTGGCCAGGTAACAGATCACGTACAGGGCCCTAGAGGCCAATTTCAAACGGCTCATCTTTCGGGGCGCTCTGGGAAAACGTTTATGATATAGTAGATGTTTTAGACGAAGAGAAGCTTTCGACAAGGATAAATTTCAACTGGTTGAGTGGTGCATTGTTGTAGCTTCTCATCTGTAGTATTTAATCACCTAGCAATATTTGTCCACGCTTAAAATGTAATATTGCTGAGCGGTGAGCAATAATGTGCGTGTCCGAAAGAGACGGGCACAACTTTAGACCGCTCTAAGATGAAAAACTCTATGCTCAAGAGCAGGTATCAATTTGACCTCAAGAATTGATGGTAGCCGAGGGTGTCGTCGTTATGAAGTTATTTTAGAGCCCTGCTACCCGAGAACTCTTTATTGATAGCTTGTCTAATGGTTGAGACATAATCGTAAGCAAAATGAGCGAGTAACATTTCTAGTTGCTGGAACTAGACCACGCGCTTGAACATTTCGTGTTTATTCGTGAGATCAACAAAAAGCCTCGGCAGTATGACAATATGGTTGTCGCTCTGTTTTTTGCTCTCGACTGGTCGGTGCCGCGTCCGGAATGAGATGATGCTACATTTTGATAAATCGCCAGTGCCTTTCCCTCAGCGGGACCTCGAGCTCAAGAGATTCTTTCTCAGCGTTCGGGGAACGATGTCTCTGTTGGAGATGGAAGACCAAGACAAAGGTTTGAGAGATGAGCTCTTTCGAAGTCATTCCGACAAAGAAGAAGTAACATAAGATAAGGGGGACGGACAAGCAAGCAGAGGCGAGGATAAGAGGACAACTTCCAAACATCAATAAACCGGCTCTGGAGTGCAGGTTTTGAATCTCGAATCCTCGGATGATCGAGGAAGAGTGAGCCAGCCAGACAGCCAGACAGCCAACCCAATCCAATGGTGTGTTGTTCCTTGCTCTGAAACATTCATCTCGGATGGGCGTTTGGGAAAAGGGACTTCTGACTCTTGTCACTTGTTCAGAGGCCAGGATGACTTTCAAGAATCCGCTTTACGACTTTTTTCATCCTCTGTGACTAGAAATTGCTTCCATCTGAATGGGTCGTTTGCAACCAACCAACCAACCAACCAACCCTCTCTCTTTCTCTTTCTCTGTCTGTGTCTGTGTCTCCCAGAGCGAGTGTGGATGTGGGTGTGGGTGTGGCTTCGCGGCTCATCCGGAAGCTGAGTGGGCACGAACCGATTGGAGAGAGACGGCGAAATTCTCGAATGGAAGTGGGACCAAGTTCGCCATTTCCTTCCTTCCTTCCTTCCCTCCGTTGACTGAGCCTCAAACCATTCCCCCAGGGACGCCGTTCGTGTTCCTTTGTCTGAACTGAAATGTCGTGTCGCACAAGTTGAATTTGAAACAATTGCTGTCCTTCCAAAGCGACGCAGAGGAACAGGGAACGAGGAACAAGGAGAGAAGGACGAGGATCGAGGAATGAGGAATGCAACTGAAGCCAGACTGTAAATCTGACAACCAACGACTTTCCAACATAAACCTCCGAGGGACATTCTTTTGATCAACTAACAGAGTCATTGGACATATCTCGATTTCCACATGAAACCTACTTTGCTTTGTCATGGCCTCCGAATTGCCGGGCCAAATAGATACTGAGAAGGTTTCGCCCTCTCGTTCTATGTGCTCGAATTGAATATTGGAATATTCCAGCATCCCTGGTCTGGATATGGAACTTCTCATGAGTCCTCGAGACAGGGGGCGTCTTTCTTGGCCCCTCATTTTCTTCCTCTCTCTTTCCCTTGTACTCTTTGGCTCTCTCTCTCTTTCTCTCTCCGTGATACAGATGTTAGGGTCCTTTGGCCAGTTCTCTCCGGGATGGAGTCGAAGTGCATTGATGAACCCCAATATATACTCGTTGGCCCTCCAATCTGGAGTCATGTTCTTCGTCGACTGGTACATTGGTACACGGGTACACTGACTCTTCTGACGAGTCTCCATGTCTTCCTTCTTGCCCATGCAAGAACTCCATAGTCTGTCCAAAAGATCTCGCTCGCAGCGCTCCTCTTGTGCAAGGAGGGCTTCTCCTCGAACAACTCGAGGATTGTAGTATTCCTTTGAACTCCAGTGATGAGCAGACTCGTTTCCACCACGAGAGGCTTGGACGCTCTCGCCCGGAATTCGCTCCTTCTCCGTCTGCTCGTCGCTCGATTTTTGTTGTGGAGTTTCAGTTCACGAACTGATCCCGACTCACGTTAGTCAGTCCGTTCGAGTGTTTTTTCCAAGCGGAGTGTGGTCTATTTTGTTGTCTATGAAGTGTTTGGGAGACCTGAACTTGAAGGACTATTTCATGGGGACCATTTAAGAACCCAGTTGGGTTGACTCAAATCTGAGGGAGACTGAGCGAAAAAAAAAATCCAAATCATCACAAGGGACACGACTCAAAGAGAATTGCTGATGTTGAGCCTTTTGGAACCCCCCCCCATGAAGTGAAGTGATCTGAAGTGAGGGAAGAAGAGGATTCCATAGAACGTCTCAAAGTGTCTTCATTTCAATCAGGATCCTGCTAGGAAAGAAGTTTTAGTGGGTGTTAGAGGGACAGTCTCCACATATTTAGAGGCCCATTACACTCCCAAAAATGATTGTGAAAAATGCTGACCCTCCAGGCATGGTGCTAGAAAGTGACTAACCATCAATTACCCGGCTATCTGAGGATCTTGTCAAAGATCTTGCCTGAAGTTAGCCTTTCAAATGCAAGTGGGAAACCTGTTTTCCAACCAAGAGAGGCTCCAATTAAAAGTTTTCCAGTGGGCTTGTGTGTTCTTATCAACGATTTTTGTCACCCTTATCCCCATACAATTAATCGAAACAAGAAACAAATCCTCAGGAAGTTTTCACAACAAGGTACGACCGGGTTAGATTTAGAATTCGAGTCACCCCATAATGCACCAATCATTTTTGTAAAGAGTGACTGGCAATGAATGGGAATGACAATTCACGACGACAACTCCCAAAAAGCGAGTCTCCTCTTGCATGGGACACAATTTCCATGAAGCCCAAAGGCCATTCAATCATCTTTGGCCCAGAGAGCCCCTGACAGAGGACAATTGAATGAGCAAAAAACGGAGTGGAGGGCAAAGAAGCACAAAAACGAGAATGGCAATCAATAATTCATACAAATGCCCTACATTCATTCACTTACTTTGTTGTACTATTTGAATGCTTGGGAACGATGAACAGTAAGAGAGAGAGTAAGAGTGAGAGAAAAAATTGTGAGGAGTTGATTAGCCCGAAGGTGCCAGGGTAAGACCGTAATGGTCGTTGAAAGTGGCCCTGGAAGTCGAATTAGGCTGCTGTGACAAGACGCCATTTGGGAAGCTCTCCTCGCGTTTCCGCCAATTTCCAAGTTAGAGACCATCAAACAAGCGTTGCGAATGGGAAGTTCACATGCAAATTCATGCCGTCCGGCTAACTAACTGAGTTGTGTTCACCTTCTTTCACTCCCAATATGTGGCACTTTCAAAGATCTTTTGGAACCTCATTCCCCACGCAATAAAGCTTGACAGGAGATGGAAAAAAATATTTTCCAATCAATTTGCCTATTGTGTGTGCGAGTGTCTGCTATAAAATTCCTTCCATCAACTCAATTGAGCAGGACGTGGGTTGATTTATGACCAATGACGCTCTCGGATTGGTCAGGGGCAGTGCTATCAACTAATAGCAGCTTGGTAGGTGATAGAAAATCCATTAATCACGGCACAAGGCAAAATATGAAACATTCTTGCCCAAGTCCCACCTCAGACTCAAAAACAGCTTTCAGGGAATTGAATTTTCCACTCGTTTTCCACTCTCGCCACCTCGCAGTCCCCGTGAAGCTTGAAGCGGGTGGTGACTTCTCTCGGAATGTCATCGCTCATCATGCTAAGCTAGGTAATCCTGGATGGATGGAAGAAAGACGACAAGGAGCAGGAAAAAGAAGAAGACCCCTGCGAATCAGTCCTATGCGCCATTGGATGACTAGACCTGGGCAGACACCGTCTCATTTTGGTTAATGGAATGTTCTGAATTATGAAAAGCCTGGAGACACTCCGAGAGATTTGTGTCTCGTGATTATAAAAAAGAAATCCTGCCTATCTCGAGCCACCCTCCTAGAGCGGAATGAGCGACCTCAGTGAGTGTGTAGATCACCTTCGTTGACGGCTCTCTCGGGGATTGGAGTGGGTTGAATATTGCGGGACACACTGCATTGGTCAACCGAGATTTGAAAAGTTTCAGAAACGTGTGTCCAAAGCTCGTTTTTGCGTTTTTGTTGTTCATGATGAATCTGACAAGGCGTGTGATGAAGTGATTTCTAATGAGTGAGAAATGTGCTACGAAAAGCGGGGGATTAGCCCGGATAAATGGCTGTAATTCGCTGGAACCTGTGACCAATCCCGATGGCTTTGTTTCTCTCAATCCAGGTTCATGATTAGTTTCCTATGACGAGCTCTTTCGCCAAACAGTTGTTGCCCACTTGATTCCTTTGAAATTGTGAGGGTTGGCCCTGAGTGAGTCGTCATCATGAAACTCAAAACGGCTTTATCCGAACTTCACGAATTCATCGACCCCCCTTAGGCTGGAGAATGGGGAGAGATGGAATTCTAGCGCTTGATGATTATACTTTGTGTGTGAGTATGTGCTCAAGAGAGAGAGAGAGCTTTAGGACCTTGATTCCCTTGATTAAATCGTGGCTTTTTGTGCGGTGACCGCGTCCATCAGCCTACCTGCCTCTCAAGAAAGAATCTCGTCCCTCACACGTTCCATCGTCATTTGCCAACGCCCTTAATTTCTTCTGACACTGATTGGAATTCGGATTGGGAGCGCTTCGTCATGTCAAGATGATGCAAAATGCAGCCAGCAGCCATGCTTCCGCGAAAGATGCATCCGCATCCCTCGCCATGACGATTTTCGACCGGATGGTGAATATCAACTGAGCCAGTCGAGCCCAATTATCTTTTTTTTAATGGCACCACAACCAGCCATCTGTTGTGGCAAACCGAGTCCCAGAAACTTTGCAGTCAAGATGATAATCATGTGCGTAAGGCACTTCTTGCCGAGTCCGCGTGTGTTGAAAAGCTTAAGAAAATGGCTTTCTGGGGGAAAGACAAGCAAAAGGAATTGGCAATATTTATGAACTGGCAATAAATAATGGGTGGATGGTTGGGTGAAGTGAAATTTCGTGTTTCGGCCTGACCCATTCCTTTCAGCTCGAGAAAGAGAGACATGAATGGATGTTTTGCTCAGAATGAAAGGCTTCTACGCCTGAAAACATCATCATTACTCTTGTATCATTACTCCGACACCGCTCCTTTAAGTTGCCCTTAGGCGGGAAATCGCAAGGAATAGGAATAGGGTGCCAGAAATTAGAGATCGGACGGGGCTTGATTCGGCTCACTCTTGTGGTTCAATTTTAAAGACTTTTTAACAGATGCTTAAAAATTTCAGTGAGTGTCAAAGACACATTGATTTGTTTGTACATTTTGAATCAAACTTTTTTTGAATATGGCTATTTAAGCCTCTTTTCAATGAAACGGAAACCATCATGCCAAAATTATGATATTGCCAATTTCTGATTGGAGGAGTTTAGTTGTATCTTTTACACCTATAATCTAATTTTGCTTCTTGCTAATGTCATCAGTATTCAGCCGGAAAATTTCCATGAACCAACTTTTAGAGGCTTACCTTATTGGACCAAGCTACTCGACTCATCTCTACTTAGACTTGGATTGATACTGGGTTAGTGCATGCACTCAGTACTCGCCACTCATTTTGAGGCAAGCGAAGGTACTCTGACTTTTTTGAAAACTTATCCTGTCTCTGCCTGGATCAACGCCATATATATTGGCGAAGAGTGACTTGCCCCTCTGTCCAGGCACGGGACTTGCTGGCAATAATAATATGAGCTGATTAGAATCTCGGATCCCTCAGAGAGGATGCCTAAAGGGGTGGGAAGTGAAAATTGTATAGGCAACCTACCTGTAGGTGCACTAATGCCAAACCCAAAAGTTGGACCTGGACCTTTCAGCGGTAATCATCTGTTCATGAAAACCAAGCGCACAAAGTTTTCTTCTGTAGTGCACTTTCCACGCCGTAGTCAATTAATATACAGACCCGGTAACCCCCTATGGTTGTTGGCGGCGTTTTGGTGGGGAAACGACTCAAAGTGCCGCCGGACCCTAGATTATCTCGGATTGGAAGTAAGAAGCGATGTAGTCCTACCAATTTCGTTTCAAGGACATTCTTCTAGCTCGCGGTTAGTGGTCCTTTTTCCAGGGACCCCACTTATGCAGGTCACTTCATGAAGATCGACCTCGGTCATACTAAAGCTTCATCCAGGAGGGAATGAGCCCCTCTATCGGGGTTCTGGGCCAGCTTAATCGCAGGGTCTCTCCGTGGTTTCCAATGTCTCAAGTGTCTTGTCTCAAGTCATCTCTGGTATGAACCGATCACTCTCTAAATGAAGTCCTGTCTGGTAAGAGTTTGAGATGGAGGTCATCAATTTGAAATGAAGAGTCAAAAATGGTTTGTGCCCAGTCCATAAGCGTAACGGGGTCCTCGTATGAATTAGATTACTCGCTTAGAGTCCATTTTCCCTGGAAAGGTCCCGGTTTTCCCACTTCCCTGGTTCCTCTCAAATCTAGGGATAAAGATCAGCCCAAAAGGGATTCCGTTCAAAATCGAGGGAGCATTCTAACCAGCCTTTGCCATTGCCACTGTACTCGTAGGTGTACGAAAAGAACAAAAAAGAGCCCCACTAACCTTGCAGGTCTGGAACATTTTCAATCCAGGCCTTCCACATTATCGACGATATTTTGCCAAAAAGAGGAGGAGATGATCCATTCCATGGCTTGGTTTTTCTTTGCAAAGGAAATTGCTTCAATTTATAGTAACTACTGTTTTTCTACTGCATTGCAGCTTAGAATGTCTCGGTTCAAAATTTAGCCCCCTAAATTGTGGGAGGCTAAAGTGCTTATTCGGTTAGGTGGAAAACGGTGAACCATGAGATAAAAGAATGATGGTGTGAGTGAGGCGAGGAAATGACAATGTGCTAGCTCCTTTTCTCTGATGTCCATTCACTTGATTACGACTTGGCCACCAGGGACCTACAAAAAAGGCCAAAGCTTCAACTTTTTTCTTTCCCGCACTCTTCATCTCTCTCTTATTCTGGTCTCAGCTGGTATGTACGTAGTACTCCCAGCATGAAAAACAACGATAGCAAAAATAGAAGGCCATGCTCACTAAACTCAAAGGAATGGAATAAGATCTTGGGATTAATGAACTAATCTTTGGTATTAGGGGCTTGAGCGAACGGTCCTCTAAACATATAAATTGGCCCTGTGTTTGATAAAGCGATCCAATGCCGAATGAATGGCAAACATATAAATGAGAAATATCAAGCCGTCCAACGTTCGTTCAGACGTCAAGATCTTGTGTCTCTCTCTTGGGTTGGATGGAAACGATAGCTGGTTGGTTTATTTGGGCTCCACTTCACCACAATCACAAACACATTGCTTGGCTGCAAAAGGAACTAAATCATATGGACCGAGATATCCCATATATTCACCAGACTTGGTGAAGGAGGATCTTTGTTTCAAGACGAGGCACCTCCTCCCACATGATCCCCACTATCCCTCTTTACGTTCGCGTCTCGACTCTGGTTCTCACTTCCAAGTCCAAGACAAATACAATGCAGATAACACCGAAAGTCTAGACTGCTTTCTGTTCCTGGAGCTTGATTGGCAAGAAAATGTTCCTAGATTCTTCACCCAAAAAATATCGGAAAGGAAACTCCATTCATTCATGTGCCCTGGTTAATGGGAACTCACCGACCTGGCACTTCAGTATTGGTCTCTTTGAACATTATGTAGGGGTTCCCGTTTTCGGCGCCCTTCGCTCCCCCGTTCAACCACGCTCCAATACCTTGAGCCTCGGCAAAAGGCTTGAACCAAGTGGATCTTGTCCCACTCAAAGGTCGTTCCATCACTCGGCCCTGGCTTTTTCTTCGTACAGGGAGTTTCAAAAGTCATGGGAAATGGTGCCTTCACCAATAGAGCTCGGAAACAAATGCTCAACGGCGAGGCTGGATCTCATATGCATTTTGGGTTACTTGGAGTTTGCTCTGACATGACTTTTGTTTTCCCCTCTAATTTGTATGCCCTGCCAAAGGCCTATTTTTAGGCCAAGGCTCAAGTTGAGCCAACCAGTTTGCCATGGATGTCCAATGCTCAATCATGCGTATTTATTTGGCACGACGTGGTCGGGGATCAACTCGTTTTGGCCTGGGGAGCTCGCTGGCTGGGCACTAGGACCTCCCAATGGGTTTCAGTAACTGCAGAGGATTCCTCTTCGACCTTCGAAATCAACCGCAAACCAGTGTCGGGGGGGGGGATCTACATAGACCCTTGGAAAGGCCTTGCCCTCGATTCCTTAGCTCTTGTTTGACATTGGGAAGCCAAGAAGCGATGAAAGGATGATGAATAATTGGAGCCCCAAAAGTGATCCATTGATCGGAACCTCCTCCTCTTCATTTACTTTATATATGCTCATCCATCCTCATCTGATCATGGCATATATGAATCTATTACCTCGAGGTTCTGATTGTTGGAGCTAAAACGGATTTGGGGTCAAATTTGACGGTCATCACTTAATGGTATTTGGAATTCGCACTAGAAAAGTAAATCCAATGGGCCTTCTGATCGTGACCGATTTGTTCTAATCAGTCAGTGAAGAACGTTCAATACTATATCTATTGTTTTTAATCCATCTCTTCCGTTTTTGTTAGAATGAGAGGCACTCTAATCAGACTCTGGATCCCAAAATCGTCAAGTTGAAGAAGATATTTGTTCAGTTATTGAACATTTGTAAAATGGTGGCCCCTCTGTAGCTGTTGGAAGGGTCATGGGACTTCGTCCAATCTGATCCTTCAAGCATGGATATTTCCCCCTGACCCTCATTCTATGAGTTCGTCTACAAAGACCCGGATATGAGGGGAAGAAGTCAAATGGCCTCTTTTGGCATTGGTTTTATACCCTTTGGTTGTTCCTTTATGGTTGGCCAAGGGATGAGTGAGAAAGTGAAAAGGAACTTTTCTTGCGGCCAAAGGGGTGCAATATATAAATCATAAAAGTTACGCCATGTTTAAGCGAATCATTCTTCGTTTCCTCGCTGGTTGACCCGCCGCTTTGTTCCAATACAGATACAGATACCAATGCCGTTATCTCTCCTCCCCAGATTGAAAGGAACTGAAGAGTGCGCAGAGTTTTGGGCGATAAGTTTCCCACTGGCGTCGGGAAAGGCGAGATAAAAAGTCAAACTAAAACGGAGGATCTGGCTAATTGGATCAGAGGCCATGGAGTCATCCATGAATTTACGAGGATCTCCCATTACGATCTCCCTGGTCTCTGTCCCAAACGAATGCGGAAATGCGTAGAAGGCATACTGTACGTAGATTGGATAGCGAATGTGGAGCCCGGGAAAGGAAATCGAGACCTCGTTTTCCTTCACGAGTTGTCAGTCCAATAATCAACAAAAACATGGAGCTGACTTTGTCCATGAGTTTCCTCGGAGGCGGATGCGGAAATGGCCAAGCCTAGCTTTATCATATCTTGGTCACTTGGGAATCGACAAGTACTGCTAGAGAGAGAAAGAGGAAGAAGACGAGGAGGGGAGGGTAAGAAGGAGCAAGAGTGAGAGGAGAAAGAGGAGGACGAGGAAAGGCTGGCGAGAAGCCTTAGCAAGTCCACTGGTCCCTGGTCTTGGTTCCTCGGTTTCCCCCAGCTCACTCTCATATCGTCCATTTTCATATCTTGATGTCCAATCCTGATATCATTACATTACGATCAAATGTCGCTTGCCGAGATCCCAGATCCAAAGCTGACAAGGAGAAGGAATGAATCTAGCAATGGGCAGAGGGGTGAGGCAGCGATTATCCTGCCCTCGGTGTTCTCTACAGTATATCGTATTGTAAAACCAGGACGAGACCTCGACAAATGACTTTGTGATGTTTTCACGAGTTGACATCGTACCGCCCATCCCATCGTATTGGAAGCTGAATTCCATTCGAAGAGCGTAGAGTATGCTGAGCCCAATTCTTGAATGGAGTTGGCGAGGAATTGAAAATAGGGGTGTGGGGCATTCAATGGGGTCATTTCATCCTTGGGTCGATATTGTGGAAGTAGCTAATAGCTTCATTAGCATAAGACCATTAACCGGCCAGAATGAGCGGAATTTTACGTCGTCTCGGATGTTGAAAATAGTTTCTCAACTACATACTGGCTGGTCCGTCTGTGTCGCTTTGCATGGCATCCAAGAATGAGAGGAAGTGCACAAGACTCGGTTGAGTGTGAGTCGTACTTCTATCTAAGTAGTGTGTAGTATCCCAATCCACGAAATTGAGGAAGACTTCTTGGTCGGGCGACTCCACTCACGACTCCGGCTATGACTCCGCACACGAGTGAGCCAGTTCAGTGGATTGTGGATGAGACAACATGCATTCAACAAAGACGACCACGACGACGATGGCGACGACGACGGCGACGGCGATTGTGATGAAGACTCGCATAGTTAATGACAAATCGCTTTTTCCCCACCGTTCGTTCCTACTCGTCAAGCGGACTCGTTTGTTCTCTTTGTCTTTGTTTTCCACCTTTACTCTCATGTTCTCCATGTTGTGTACATATGTATTTCACTTTATGCGAAGGATCACACCAAAGAGAATACCACTACACACCTCGACAATGCCCAGTTTTGCTGAGTGCGTCGCCATCATTTCGGACTCAAAATATACAAATGTACGAGTGGGTCGTATTTTCTTCAAAAAGCCAAACCCTCGTTGGTTGGCTCTTGGCGGTCATCTGTTCGTTCTTACCATCATCATCATTATTGTTATCATTATTGCCGTTGTTCAAAGCTCAAATAGAATTGATGTGCGTGTCCGACGTCCCAGGGACAAAGTTCTCGACTTGTGTGCCCGAAAAGTTGTCGAGTTTGCCAGAAAGGGCAAATATTCTCGAGTCGACAACAACGAGTACTACTACAATGTAGTTCCACTTCTACCTACATATACGGTACAGAGTGGGTGATTGAATTACAAAGTGACTTTGTCAGGCTGAGCTAAAGGCTGCTCAACTTTGGCCATTCTCGTTCACAATGGGCCCTAACGAACGTCAAAAGGTGAAAGACGAATTGACGGGTCACATATTTGAGAGCCACGCCATTTTGGGGCTCCTCTCCGTAGTAGGCTCTTTTGGTGGGGTCAATCTGTTTCTGCTTTGGAGAACATCAGTTATGCTCGACTGAAAAGCAAACAAGTGGCTTTTGGAACGAATGAATGGAATTATCAACCCTTTCAAGCCAATCTTCGCATCACTGATGCTCAAAGAAAGGAGCCACCGATCCATTATGCTTAATTTTGGACTGAGATTCATGATGAGCGTTGATCTCTTTTTACGGAAACTGAATACATTTTCATACGAACATCTAGATTTGAATGATGATTTTTAATTATCATGCTCTCCACCGATTTTTTGAACATCTGAAGGGCAACGGAGAAAAGCTCAATTAGAGGATTGATTTGAAATGAGATATTGATCAACTTCCAAGAGCTACGCATAGACAACCTAAATGTAGGAGAACAATAATAAGGATTTCTTTATTCGTTCAAGAGTAAAAAAGGGCCCTAACTTTACTCTTCCCTTGGTAAAAGACAAATGGAAAAGTCTCTTGGGTATTTCATTGTTCCGAAAGCAATAAATCAACCGACTAACTCGTAAAAAATGGGCCACGAACGAAATGAATGAATACGTACCGTCAAGTGTGTCTTGGTCGAGATCAACTTCCAAGTTCCTTCGGAAAGAGAACGAAGATCCAAGAAGCGAGTCCAATTTCGTAGTCAATTCAGGCAGAAACTCCGAAGGGAATACATGAGTAACTTCCACTCATTGTCATCCTGATACAAACTTAGATTCGAGAGCACCTTGAAGAGAACATGATGTACCTACATTTCCAGAGCTGTTCTCGTCAGTCACTTCCAATATTGGGTTTGAGTGTCCCAGTAAGTCCATCCACATCTAAACCAATCAATCATCAAAATGTTTCAATGTCCATATCTTGATTAGTTCCAATACTAATTAGTTCGAAAAATGTAATCACGTAGTTTGGTGAAGCAATATATCTACAAAGTCAGGTCAGCCAGCTTTGGATATGAGATCAAATAGTTCGCAAAGTAACCTATCACTTTCCGCCCGAGAAATCCACAAGATTTCCTAACTGATTGAGCTCTCATATGCTTCAATTTTCGACGGAGGACAATAATATGATAGAGAGCACATGGCACCGCTCTTCGGAAATATAATGGGCAAAAATTGAAACATTCGGGATATTGACCGTCAATTATCGGGGGTTCCAATGACATTTCAGTTTGACGATTCTTTATACTTTCTGAAGAGGTACGAAAAATTATCCCAATTTTGTAACAAAACTACAAAAGGAGAATCAATTGTTAGCAAACGAAAACAGAAGCAAGATTCCGCATATGAATTGTTCGAAATGACCAAAACATTCCGAAACGTCCTTTGGAGCATGATCCAAAAACTTCGTTTTTTGAAGCCATCGCTAATTTCCTTCCCTTCCTTTTCGCACAGTAAAGCAAATGCAACTAAATTCTTAATGCAACGTGATCCTGTCTGTCGTTGGTGGAATGCGGCCCCCGGCCCTGAGTTCATCATCCATCAATTGAACAAGCCCTTGAGCCGTAGTGGGTATTGTGTACTGCACGTACTACTAGAATGACACTTTCAAATTTGAGTTGGGTGCGAGGAAAAGTGCATTGAAACTCGCTCATGTGGCGCACAATCGTCACCCTACCAAATGCCGAGCTATGATTACTCAAGAAACGAGTACAGATACGATAAAGTGCATGAGGTAAAAAGAAAAGTTTGGCCCAAATCCTGCAATACTGGGAGGGGTTATAGGCAAGGCATACAATTGAGGGCGACCAAGATTGGGGTCCGATAAATTGCATTACTTTCAAAACTTCGTGGTACACTCAATATTGGAATGGAGTGGACATTTACAAAAATGGCTGTTGTGCGAACGAAGTGCAATAACTATACCGTAGTGCTTAGGCGCTGGTGTGACATGGAATGTGTCAGAAATGAAGAAACACATGTTTGTCGAACGAGATAAAATCGATCGGCTTAGGTCCAAAATGCCGTCAAGAACCAAGATTGGGTCTAAGAATGCGCCAACTATGCTCATTGTTGAACCCATTCAGGCCAGAGGGAGGGAAATGGGGAGCCAGAGAGCTGAGCGATCTCATCAAGATAATGAGGAGAGCAATGGCCCAAGGAAGAAAGTCATGGCAATTGCTCAAGAAATTTCTTTTCCTCCTCGTCGTTCCTTTGGGCCCTCGCTTTTCGCTTGTCTTTCCGTTCCTCTTTCCGTTCCTCTTTCCGTTTCTCTTCCGCCCCCAACAAATCGATCTAATGTGAAGCGATTAATGCCATTACTCACTGATGTCATCACAGGGACACACAAACACACACACATACCTTGGTTTATGACATGTTATTGCCACAGGAAAAAAACCCAACCATTCCAGCACATCTCGGAATGACGTGGTTCCGCCAGTGGCACAAGGATTCTCCACCACATACCACATGAGTTAATGCCCAAAAATGAATGACATATGTTTCTCTTCACTTCTTTCAGCTGTCGGATTTGAAGGTGGCACTCAATCTCTCGCCCTCACTCTCTCGCTCATCCCTGGCGGAGGATCATCACAAACTTGGCTTTTAGATCATATTTGGACCTCTTTAGAGGGCGAAGGTGCACCGTCTGCCTGTGCCTGTGCGTGTGTGTGCGTGTGTGTGCGTGTTTTCACCCACTCATGATGAGATTCGGAGATCGCCAGCCATAACTTTATTATCAAGATCGATCTTGTTTATGTTGGCTCGTCGTTCGCCGGAAGTCTGCGTTCAATCACCATCTTAAGCACGATCGATGAGATCACAAACAAGACGATGTTCTTCGAGTTCTTGTGGAGCCCGCAAGAAATGTGGAACAAATAGTGACAGCATGGTCAATCTCGAGTGATACATCTGGCAGAAAAGAGAAAGAGAGGAAAGAGAAAGACGAAAAAAAAAGAAGTGAGTGTTCCCTCTGCCTCCTTCTTGTTGTTGAAAATGTTCCATCCCACTCTCGCCATGTCTCGCCTCATCCTCGTGAACTACTCTGAAAAACAAACACAGTGATGTCAATGATGTCAATGATGAGGAGGAGGAGCCCATTATTACTTGCATTTCGTTTCGGCGCCAAATGTCCGTTGCTTTGGCTGACCTACTGCCTGATTTTAGGCCTGTCCTTCAATTTGGGTGCGAGCTCATTACGAACTCGACACAAGCACAGCTTGCAGTCAGACTTTTTGATCACGTTTGCCAATGCCACCGTCTACTTGGGCTGCCATTTGCCCCAGGAACAGATCCTCTGGCTTCACAATGGGGAACAAGTGTCCGGGATTGAATACACGGTCAAAGAGGTTCAAACCAACGTGATCAGTGGATTGGTCGAGGAAAAGGTCAAACCCACCCATGGACGAAGGTGAGGCAATCATAACGTGGATTATGACTCGAGTGTCGCTCTCGGGAAAATGAGAACGAAAAATACTGAGAAAAGAGTCCCGAATTCGAACCCAGAAAGGTGGCTTTCTCGATTTCTCGAAACTAGTTAAGATGTTGGAGTCGAGCAAGAATCATTGAACTTGTGTAAACTTCGCTTTGAACTTAGAGCACGAAAAACGACATACTATATGTAGCTTAACAGATTGTATTCTGTTCATTCAAAAAAAGTGTCTTCCTAATGGTATCAAAAACATCATTTTAGCTCCTCATGGAATATCATTCTCAAGATCGGAGTTCCGAAGTCGATAGAATGTAGGCTAGAATGTGTACAAAAGAGCAAATTAAAACTTGCACCATTCAAGCTGAAACTTACATTGCTAGATAGGAAGATATTTTCAACGCCACTGTATACAAAATTCCGCGAATCAAGGGAAAGAAAGACATTCTGAAGATTCTGATTCTGGTTTTACTACGAAACAGGCCTAAACAAAACAGAATCGATGCCCTCCTGATGTATGCTTTCTGTTAAAAAACTGCCATCGCATTTTACCGTTTAAGATTTTAAACCTACTTTAATGTAAAGCATGCTCTATATCATGTGCCAACTGCGAGACCCCATTATTATTATTATTATTATCATCATTATTATGCACAAAGCGGGAAATGCCACGTCGGCTTTCAATTATTCAAAGCTATCCAAGCAAGTGTCGAGAAAAGGGGCCTCTTCTTCCCGATGAGGAATTCCTTTCTTACTTTCTCTCTCTCTCTCTCCCCTTTGTGCTTATGAATTCGAGCCGTTCAATGCCATGCATCAACATAATGTGGTACTCCTCTACGTATATAGGTATGTGTGTGTGAGTAGTGCGTAGTACACTGTATATTCAAAGCGGGCAGTGTCTGATCCAAAAGAAGGCAGGAAAGCCTTTGTGTGTTTGCTTTTGAATGGTGCTTGAGGATGGTTGAATCCAGGCTAACATGTTTCTTTCCAATGAAATAGGATCTCACTTTAGTCATTGGACCGGCGTTGTCGTTTGTCCATATTACAGTTTAGTATACACGCAACAGAAAATGTATGTTTATGGCTTCTGGTGGTGGTGGTGATGGTCAAGGGAATGGAAAGGGATCAAGGATTAACGTATCATCATATCGTCGAGTGCTCAAGTGTACCGGGTGACAGAAATGTAGCAAAATCGTTGCTATTGAGACCAAACATAAATTTATCACCAGAAGATATGCTGCTTTCTAATTGGCCATTTTTTTTTAGAAATCATATCAATGATTATTTGGGTGAACACACAAGAATGGTGCGAGGAAAATCTTTCCTCGGTCTTGAGTAAGGAAATGTGGCACCCCTCCCTCCTCCACAGATTTCAACCCAATGGACTGTGCCATCTAGTCAAATCTGGAGAGAAGACTGAGGGGAACAGACAGTTTTTAAGAGTCTTCCCGATCTCAAGGCAGCCCTACTAACTATTAACAGCTTGGGAAAATTTACCTGAAACAGAGGTCCATGCCTGCTGCAGAAGTGCTCGTCGACGTTTTCGGACCGTAGTCAAAAAGCGAGGAGGAAATGTGGAGTAATATGTTGATAAAAGAATTGAATGATAATGTTCAATTAATAACTTTGTGCACGTTTACTCCGCAATTTAGCGTGTCCGGTTTCTTTCCTGTCACCCGGTAGATCCCCCTGTGCAGTGTTCTCTTTGATCCCACGTACGCAAGCCGGGGTTGGGTTAAGTTTAGGAGAGAGAGCACGACATTTGCATACGAAAAGTATAATAATTGGTGAGATCTGCTTGTTGAAAGCCATGTGATCTAGAGGCGAAAATATCAGCATTTGCAAATGCCATTTCCAGGTGAACATTACCCATGCGAGTTGTTATATACTCAATTTTGGAGATTTCAAGCATTCTCAATGGAAACAAATTGAGCAAAGACAATAAAAACTGGAACACCATAACGTGCTTGATAACGATGGATTTGAATGGCCACTTTTGAATATCCAGTGAGGGTGAGGACACAGATTTGGATAATCATTCATATTCATAGCTTGATAGCATGCATGACACCTACCTGCTTTCAAGTTTCGAGCTTGTGTCATAATTGGCGGAGTAAATACTCCAGCGAGCTCTCTGAGGCAAAATGAATATACTATGCTTTAAAAGGTGGGCCAAGTGGAAACTGCATATACGTATATGTTTAAGCGCAATGGTCTGTCCACATTGTTGCTCGAGCGTGTCTTGAGCACTCGAGTTTCAGCCACAACCGGAAATAGAGGCACGCAAGACATCGATTAAATTGTTCTGCTAAACTGCCTTTCAACGTACACAGTACATTGTAACAGTACCAACCAGACCAATCAACACAACGTTGAACAGTCGCAGGCTTCCCAAGTTTCTGAAGGCTCGCCCAATTTGATACGGAAACATCCCAAGACGAAAGTTTTTGTTTCGAAGAGAGGTCAGACGGAAAATCCGCAACAGTTGGACGTGTCTCAAGCCTTACTTTTGAAATAGGCACCGGAACTCTCGGCCACCGTCCATTTTTTTGTCTTGGCGTCAAATGCAGTAACATCTATTTTGATCTATTTTCAATGCTATTTTCCATCTATTTACCTGTGAAAGATGCTTTACTTTTCATTAAACTTCAGGAAAGCTTTAACTACTATTGTAGTTCAAAATTAAGCCCATTTTCAACACTGCGCCCTTTAACAAATTGAAAAGCCACAGTCATTGCTGACAAAACTGTAGTGCATAATTGGTATCTGAAAGAAGACAATAAACGGCAATAACATCATAACAACAGCCCCAGAGGGTTTGATTTGTCACCGAGCCATCCCACTCTACTCTAACCTCACTCACCAAAATTTATGCTCTTAGTCACTCACCTGAAGTCTCGTGCTCTACGACGTTTTTACGTTTGCGGACAAAGCCATTTCGAGTTTAATAAATATGTAAATGAATTGGAGAGACACACTCCCTCCTCTGCTTTCAAGCCATTTTAGAATAAGATGATTTGCAGGAAGATGCATCTTCTGTCAAGCGTTGCACCTGTAACCCATTCAAGGGAAGAGGGTTAAAATATTGTTTTCCTTTTACGCATCAGCAGACTTCAAATGAGGCATAAATTTTGAAGCTTCTCGACCTCAGAATTGCTCCCACTGCTCCCGCCACAGAGTTACACATAGGAATATGAATCTCGAGGTAGTTTCATAGTCAAAGATAATGATATTAAAAGAAAATCATAGACCTATTATTGTTACTGCGTCTACTTCTGAATGAATGAGATGTAGGCCCACGCGCAAACATACCTAGAAATCGAAATATATAGATCAAGACACATTAGATCAAGGAACGTTGCTTTAGTGCAGAGGAGCTGTACGGACTGTACTTACGAATACTTACGATCTCTGTGGGAGTCGAGTGACGAATTCTAAAGTTCAAGTCACACGGATGAAAGCTCGAGTAGATTTGCATTTGAGACTTGGGAAACTTTGCGTCCCCATTGCGGGTGAATTTAGATTGAGACTTGGGAGCAGTTTGGTAAAGAAAACACTTTATACAGGCGTTCCGCAATGACTTACAGTCCGTTGCAATCTTCGCTGCAATCTTCGTTGCCATCGAGGGGGATCTGCTTTGACTTTCCCTCTACTAAATCTGTTCCAAGGACCAACCAAAAAAAGGGCCTGGAGAGATTGTGATAAAATATGGGAGCGGTCCATTTGGTGCAAAAGGTCCTGGCTTGTTCCATTTCCAAATTCTTAATCCATTCCATTCCAGTCCCCTTCTCTTGTAATTGAACGTTTCAAACACAACGGACTCGGCGAGGCGGCCCAGGAGTCCTCATAATAGGGTGTTAATGAAGGGGAAAAGACCGTTTATTGACTTAGAGCCTCGACTCAGTTTGAATCTGAGGGCAGGGGACGGAGGGCACACGACAAGCTCTTTGTTTAGCGCCTTGGAAAATTTGCCCTAGGAGGACCTTTTATTTTATCTTTCACGCAGATCAAGGGGACTGACAGACTGCTGGTTCTGTTGGAGTTTCCCTAGTGGCCTCTTTTCCATTGGAGCAGAAATTAAAATGAGTCCAAAGGGGGTGCTGAGCGAGCCACGGGTTCCAAGTGTTCGTGGAACACGTTTGACTGACGTCCTTTTGAAATTAATTGGTTTTAAACACACGCTAATGAACTGCTTGCTGTCTGTCGTTGGGCCAGACCGACGTTTATTTCCAATCATAACCACTATTGGGGGAACAATGACGAGGAACCTTCAGTGATACAAAAAAAAAAGTTCTTGAGCACTTTTTATTCGTTCCCGCTTCGACCCATTTAAGTTGTCTCTAATGGTCAAAGTTTCTCCCTCACCCGCCTTTTTTCCCCTGGCATGGATTACTTTTTATCCCCGGCAAGTTTGCCGTATTTTCTGGAACATGGAACCAACCGGGGAGCCCTTTTTGTCATTACCATGATCAAGCTTAGTACCAGTTCGTGGAACTCGTGCTCTGCAATAAAAAAAGGGTTCATGCATTGTTATCGAGGCTTGATAGAAGTAGGATGGTGATCATCTTGATCGTTGTGATTTCCATGAGGAAATGGTTAGATTGAGCTTGAGGTTTGGTTGCATTGCCTTTCCTGGTTTTTTTGGGAAGACTTTACAGGGTTTCATATTTGTTTTTGGTCAATCAATGGCCAAGATTCGCTATGGGGAGACCAAAAAAATAATAAAAGATTAGCACACAGCTGAATTGGAATTTGTGTTTACGAAAAATTGAGACCTTTAATTATTATTTTTAACTTTCTTGCTCACTAAGGTACAAATTCAGCGTTTTATATTAATGTGGGGATTCTGACCCTTAACCGTGAGAAAGGAGAATTCCCAACTCTTCCGGTTTGACCCATTTCCAGACCATTAATATCCATTACGTGGGTGTTTTTTTGTTACCGTAGTCTGAACGAGCTTGTTACATGAACTCAATGTTCGATCCACCAACCCTCCAGAACTGATTGACAGACTTCATTCATATAACTGGGCATGTGCTTGCTTCAATCAACGAGACATATCGATCCTTGGCATTCGGTGAGGCCCGGAAATCAAGGCTGTGGATCCCATATGTGTAACCACACGCAATCGAGCCTAACTACTACTATCTACTATTGGATTGGGACCCTTCTTCTTGGCTCGCTCTCGCGTCATGTCGTAATTGGACCGTAATTAGCATTCAGACAGCATCGGAACCCACCGAATAAACCTTGATCCTTGAGTGGATGCATGTTTGTGTTTACCCCATCGAGCAATGACCTACTTTAGTAAAGTATTTCCTTAGAACTAACTAACTGGCTCTGGTGGACTTCTGGCTTGAGGTGGACCCATGTCGCCTAAGGCTCATCAGGCCAAAATAAAAACCTTCACTACTTAGTGTATAGTGTGTGGTGTGTTGTGATCGACTAGGATATTGAATGGCATGATTTCTGTTTTGGGTCAATGGTGGGCTCTCGACTCTTCAGCGGGTGGGTTGAGCAGAGAGCAGGGGGAGTGAGTGAGTGCCTCCCCAAGCAGTACGACAAGGCGACGAGGTGAAGCGAGAAAATGGGGCGTGACTCACTTCTGTGTTACTGTTCAACGATGATCGATGAGGCTGTAAGTGAGAGAGGGACCAATTGACATCAGATTGGGATGATGAACTGACTCTCGGACACAATTCATTCGAGTCAAAAGTCACGTACGCCTTTTTTGTGCTCACCCTTTGAACAGCCCAAGGGTTTTTGCATTCGATTTAGCATTCGATTTCCTGCAATGGGTCGTTGAAACATGCAACCCTACGTAGTAATGAGACCGATAGTACGTACTTTGCGACATCCAAATATGGAAGAAGTGTTTGACGGAGATTTGCTTACGAAAACCTAGAGGGCTAGTAGGAAAACCCAAGCACAGAAGGGTCGTTGACTTTGGAGCGAATTTTATTTTCAAGAAAACGGTGGCCCATTATCTTTGTAATCTTGGAAAAAGGTTGTATTATTTAGATCTACCCTTTGTAGATTTCTTTCTTCAAATGGAAACCGATATAACTATACTGTATATGCCTATATGAAAGTCCCTAATTTTCTTCTTGTGTGAACGTAAAACATTTTTGCGTTTTACTAAGAACTTGGTCTTCCATTTTTCTGGTTAGGCTTTTTCCTTAGCGAATTGAAAAATTAAAGAAAAACTAATCACTGAAAGCGCAACTGCAATCGATCAAAGTGGCGCCTAATTAAATCATTTAAAACTGGTGGATGGAGAAAACCATGTGGCTTTTATTGATTTTACATTTCTCCGATTGTTTTGTTGAAAACTGAACTGACCAAATGGAAAGCGGAACGAAAATTGAACAGGACAAAAATGCCATCATGGCAAGTATGTCTAGCATGGGAAGAATTGGCCTAAATAACGACAGTGGATCCACCATATGCGTGGTGGGCGAAAGCAATAAATTACTTGAGAAATCTTGCATGAAAGCTTTGAAAATATTGGACTTGGCAGCGTTTGAAGTGGTCCACAGCTTTCAAGTTTATCGGAAAACTTTCAATTGATACCACCATTCAAAGCTTTGGGTCTCCCGGCTCTCATTGGAGATGGGGAAAAGCAGAAGGAGCCAAAGACACATTCAAACACTAAAGCCTATTTCCGGCCATCAAAAAAAGTGTTCCCTTAAACGTAGAAGCCATTTGGAACTTTAAAAGACGGAAGACTTGGCAAACTTCTCTCTTGGCTTAATCTTCCAAAATATGGATGAAC
>NC_081445.1:5594153-5594913 GCF_007210705.1 Tigriopus californicus | reverse complement strand
AACAGAGGAACAATTTGTGACGGGTTTGGAAACCGCTAGGAAAAGCAAACCGTTGGGGTTGCTTGCACACCATATCGATGGGAATTAATTATTAAGACATAGGATGTGCTTTTCGCTCCATTTGTGAACATCGAATCAGAAGAGCGTTACCGACAACCTCGCATTCATTCCCTCAATAACCAGAGTCATTGGCAATTGGCTCTGGACTCAACGATCTCGTTGTCATTTGAGGTGTGTGCCAATCCCAAACCCTCGAGATTGTTCTGGGCCACGCCTGTCTTCACATTGAGGCCAGGCCAGCAATCCCCCGACTTTAATCTAATTGCTCACAATGTGACACGATCCAAGGACAACGCCACGTGTTTGGTGGTATCCCTGGAGGTCAAGAAATTGAATCGAGACCTCTTGGGCGAGTACATCCTTGTGGCCACCAATCAATATGGTATTGAGGATGGGGTGATCCTCGTAAGCCAATCTCACAGTGGTCAGGCGTCCCTCTTGAGGTTGTTCCCCCATCTGTGCCTGATCATTGTGATTTTGCTTCTCTATGTGACATGTTAAGACATTGTTAATCCATTATTCCTTCAGTATATCCAATAAAACACCAAGCTTGAAACAGCGCAAATATGTTCCTTGTTTCGTGGCGTGTACGAGTCTATTGACTCTATTTCTTATTATTAAGATTGCCGCTTCTGGCATAGCTTTACATTTTGAAGGGAAAGAAAGACATCTGAGCGCAAGAAAAGCAAAGCGATTCAGC
>NC_081445.1:5582291-5594113 GCF_007210705.1 Tigriopus californicus | reverse complement strand
CAGATGGCGACAAAGGGGGAAGGAGGCGTTATTTGAAAAAAAAAATGGTGCAAACATGTCATTTGCATTCTTGTGGAGGGTCTCCACTCTTTTCGAGCAAGTTTCCTTGTCAATGTTCCAAGTTCCAAAACCACCACCTAAACCATCTTAGGGGTTTGAGGTTTCATGCCACGCAAAACCATCCACCACATGCTAATACTCGGGAAGCAAGAAAGAGGGGAATAAAACCCACACTGTTGAAGTGGTGTTCAGTATTGCTGAATGACACTGACGGGAACAAAGCTGCCAATTCTCGTTCCAAGTTCCATCCGAGAGATGAAGAGATCCCTGTGGCGATCAGTTTCCTGTCAGTGGGACAATGTCTTGATATGAAACCACTAATGGTCCCACTCAGTTGGAGGTGCACAAGATCTGGGATTTGTAAGTGAGGTGTTGAGAAGGAAAACGACCTGGCGCCTTTCACGTGCGAGTACTAAGTTCTGTTTTTCTTTGTATGTTCCAGGTTTCGATCTGAGTTCCTGCCACAATCTGGGCGCCATATTTTGGCTATTCAGCCCGTGATCGCAACCGACATTGGGACCTGGACGTGTCATGCTTTGCAGGAAGATCCCTATCCAACCAACAACAATGACACATCTCCGGTGGGTTCCACGAAAACCCGACACCAGCACCTCCGTCAGAAGTCGGCTCTGGTGGACAGAAAGCATAATGAACGGGATAGTTGGTCGCTTATCGTTCTTCCGTCCCTGGAGGAGCCCCATGTATTTAACGGGGAGGGAGAGAAGCGGTACGCCAGCTCTTCAGTGAAGATGATGGGAGCCACTCCATCTCTGTCTAGGGGACTCCCCTCTCCGCCTTCCCATCCCGCCCCTTCGTCTCCACTTTCAGAACAGGGCGACGAGGCAAAGGGGCCCGAGGATGCCACTACTGTGATAACCGTGCAAGAGGGTGATGAATTAACTCTCCTTTGCGCCATGCTCGTTAAGCTCAAGAACCAGAGGGAGGCCTCTCTCAAGTGGAACTCACCCTTCTTTGATACGTCTAGTCAATTTTCCAAGGAGTTCTTTGTTCAAAACAACGCAGATCTGAAGGCGTTGATCTCCGTGGTCACGCTGAGTCGCATCGAACGTGAAGGGAATCAGCAAGATGTCGCCTGTCAGGGTGTCGGGAATCAGGATACTCTGCAGACTGCACTGACGGTCCAGGTCCAGTACCCGCCCACTTTCACCATAAGTCGAACCCCCCGATTTGGCGTCCCCATCCTCAGTGGGATGACTGTGGTTCTTGAATGCTATGCTGATGTCCAACCTGAAATGACGGGTTCGTGGTTGAAGGACGAGTTCCCGATGGCGTCGGACAACGGGTCTTTGATCATCGATTCCGTCTCCACCGAGGACGTGGGTTGGTATCAATGCTATATCACCTACAACGGCGAGGAGTATTCTTCCATTGGCTATTTTCTCAATGTCAAAAGCCCCCCCGATCTGCCGCCACAAGATTCCCCGAGGGAAATCCAGTCTGCCTTGTCACAAAACATGTCCGAGGCGTCGTTTGCCTCGCTGAAAACCTCGGAAAGTCCCAATCAGGAGGCCCTGGATGTGGTGGCCAAAAACGTGCTCTATTCGGAGCGCAAGAATTGCTCTAAGGCCCTGATGAGCCTGATGTCAGAAGAGCGTTACCGACAACCTCGCATTCATTCCCTCAATAACCAGAGTCATTGGCAATTGGCTCTGGACTCAACGATCTCGTTGTCATTTGAGGTGTGTGCCAATCCCAAACCCTCGAGATTGTTCTGGGCCACGCCTGTCTTCACATTGAGGCCAGGCCAGCAATCCCCCGACTTTAATCTAATTGCTCACAATGTGACACGATCCAAGGACAACGCCACGTGTTTGGTGGTATCCCTGGAGGTCAAGAAATTGAATCGAGACCTCTTGGGCGAGTACATCCTTGTGGCCACCAATCAATATGGTATTGAGGATGGGGTGATCCTCGTAAGCCAATCTCACAGTGGTCAGGCGTCCCTCTTGAGGTTGTTCCCCCATCTGTGCCTGATCATTGTGATTTTGCTTCTCTATGTGACATGTTAAGACATTGTTAATCCATTATTCCTTCAGTATATCCAATAAAACACCAAGCTTGAAACAGCGCAAATATGTTCCTTGTTTCGTGGCGTGTACGAGTCTATTGACTCTATTTCTTATTATTAAGATTGCCGCTTCTGGCATAGCTTTACATTTTGAAGGGAAAGAAAGACATCTGAGCGCAAGAAAAGCAAAGCGATTCAGCGCAACCTCAGCTCGAATAATCCGTCGTTAGTGTATTCTCCATCCGTTTCGTAACTCTGCCCACCCGTAGAATGCTCAGAGATTCAGATATTATAGAACACTGGCGTCCATCGAGAACTTATCTGAACCCTAAATTGACACATGAATTTCCGAGAAGACATTTGGCTGCCATTTTCTGTCAACCTGTTTGGCATGTTTCTCTGATCCTGAACAAGCATGGAGACGAAGAAGCATGCGGCACATTCCATCATACTTGCTCATCGACACGACCCATTTCAAGTCAACCCGGACGTTTCAAGATCGAATCTAGACCCAAGAAAATGTCGCCTCAATAGGCAATGCTAGGCCTAAATGGGACTGTGTTCATTTGTGGGCCTGAGATAAACAGTACAGTCATTGCTTTCCCATAACTTGAACTTGTCTTGCAGAGTTTTGTCTCGGCAGCTGATCATTTCTGACTCGAACTCGAAGTGCGCAAGAAATTCAAATCAAAATAATACATTTTAGAACAATTGGCGGAAAGTACGATGTTATTCACTGTGCTCTATCTATACGTCTGTTACGCAACGGTGGATTTGCGGGGAGTGCTCGGGATCAGTGATAACAACTTCAAACAAGAATTTAGCAAGGACATCTTTCAAAATAGGAGCTACTACGGTCAAACGATTCCTAAAGACGGACGCGGAAAGGATAAGCCACATGGCAAAGGGTCGATCCTGCACCGTGATGGAACGCTTGCTTATTCTGGATCCTGGTGGAGAGGTGGAAACCGCTTTGGTTTTGTCTGTTCAAACAGACGTGTGATTGTTCTAGAAATGGTTATTGATTATAAAGATTTTAATTATTTCTTTAGGTTATATGCATGGCCAAGGTCAGAGGTACTTTGCGAATGGAGTGCATAACTACACTGGGACGTTCCATTACAACGAGATGGATGGGGAAGGTCAAATCTTCTTCGCCAATGGGTCCCATTTTTCGGGTCGGTTTCGCAATAACCGTCTCTGTGGCCCAGGAAATATGACGTAATCCAATGGAGATTACCGGATAGGCACCATTCAGGGAAGACTTTAAATTCACGCTGGAACGTGATCGTTTGATTGAGACAAACTCGCCCCTGAGAACGCCCATCCAACCTCAAAATCAGGATTTATGAAACTTTCCCCATAGCGGGATAAAGCCAAGAGAGGACATAAGTCGATGTGAAAAATGTAGATGTGGGCGTGTAAGTGAGACAAAGGGTCGGATTGGTTTGAGGTATCTGCTTTTCGGTTAAAACCAGGCTAGGTTGTATCGAACGTAACCTTTCATAGTTCGTAAAAGTTCAAGCTTCAAGATATCTCGATATCTTTTCTTGGGATGTCCTTAATTGAAGAAATTAAACCTAGACTTTTTGGCTTGTCCAATTTTCTCTAACTCTTTTAATGAAGTTATCGCCTTAAGAATATTATAGGATAAGATGCATCTCTTTAGTTAGGATCAGTTTAGTTTGCGGCTAAATAATTATATCAAAAAATCAAGTAGTGTGTGTGGTTCAAACACGTCTTGTCGGAGTTTCACCGAAGATAGCTTGATGAAAATTTTAAGTTTGTAAGTGCTATAGGTATGCTACTTATGTTGTCAGCTGTCAGCAAAAAATGCAACGCAAAACAAGTTACATTTCTTTACGGTTCAGGTTTATCAAATATTTTTTGAATATCTAGGACTTGTTCGCTCAAAAATGGATTGCATCCTAGTGATTGCTTATACCAGAAAGCAAAAGCTACAAATTTAACTGTTTTTGTTTCGAACAACGAAAAGAGACAGAATATGTATGATTTGTATTTTACCAGGTTCCATTCCTTTTACCTCTACTTTGTACCAAAAGATTATCCTTCACTCTGTACGCGAAAAAAGGCCTGAAAAGAAGCAAAAATTTCACCACGACCCACCAAGGGACCCAATTTTTCTGTTATAACAAAATCTGCAGGATCAATTCTTACTTTGTCAGCAAGTCATTTTACTTCTTGCTGATAGTTACGGATTACGGATGTCCAGATGATTTAAAGTCTACTTACGTGCATTGCAACACACAAGGACGATGTGTGGGAAGGTTCAGTGAAATACTTTGACCATGTGATGAATATGTTTTGGGCGGAAGAATGGTCCAATGGAACTTACGAGCCCTCGTTACATTTATACAAGAAGGTCCAGAAGAACTCGAGTGACGTGGACCCAGAAGTGATTTGTCGAGTTCATGCAATTGACGAGCTCCCTCCAATACTTTCCCGAAATGGTTTCCCCATCCCCATCAGAAACTTGGAAACCGTGGTGGAAAGGGAGTTCACTACCATCAAATTTAAACTTGAACTCAACCTGGAAATGGTCACTGAATTCTCTTGTGAACTTCCCGAGAACCCCGATGCTCAGAAGAATGTAAGTATCATTGGACAGATATTGAGATGAGCAATACCATAAACATGAGGAAGAAAAGTTTCAGGAGTGTTTTTTTGTACGTAGAAATCTGACAAAAGAAGTTTGTTCAGATCTAAGTCGAAATTAGAGTAATTTGCCTTTTTTTCCAACAAGGCGTCCCTTTGAACAAAACAGAAAGATTGATATCTCTAAAAGCCTGTAATTGCTTGGAACATTTAGCCAGTTGATAAACTCAACAAGATTGATCTGGAATCAATGACCTTTTTTTTTTAGTAATTGTCGATAAATAAGAAAACGAGCCTAGTCTTGTTTCCTAAACTATACTCAAAGGTCACCTACTTGACCTAATCCTCCCTATTGCTGTCAATTGACTCAATTTCTTAAAAAAAACATCAAGAATTGTGCATCTTTTGTTCCAATTATGTGAAAGCGCTCTGTGACAAGGTTCATTTCACAACTATCAAAACGGGATTTTGTCCCCGATGGTTGAATATGATGGTTTTTCAATGTGGGTCCACATACTTAGTGTCAAAAATTGAAGTTCTTGGTTGCAGATGACGGTTCACAATCCGTTTTCCATGGAAGCCAGTGAGCAATGCGGAATTCAAGGAATTCAAGGTAGTTCCCACGAAAGTAGCCATAACCGCTCGCGAAGGTCTTTATTTGGCTCGAAAGTCGTAGACGGTACCATAGCATACCGAGGTCAAGTCCCATGGCAAGCTGCCATTACATACACTAGCCCAGGTAAAAGTTTGAAGTGCAGAGTTTGAAGTAGTGTCAAGTTATCTTTACTTTAATGATGTGATGATATAGCTCAAGTGTCAGTATGTTATTAATCTTTGTCCAACTGAAGCTTCACATATTTCAACCGTCTACTTAGGCGTTTAAGTGGGGGTTCACAATTAACCACAAACTTATTGGCATCCTTGGAATTTCAAAAAACTACCAAAATGTGTACCAATCGTGCAATCGTATTAGGGTCCAAGCGACATGTTCGACAGTTATCTTTATTCAGACAGTCCATAGTGGCATTTCTGACTTGAAGGAATTGGTTATTTTTAGGGTATTCCGAGGAGCATGGGACAAAATGTGGCGGCGTAATCATCAGTTCCCAACACATTCTTACCGCTGCCCATTGTCTGATACGTGGACATAATGGAACCATCCCCCTGGATGAGCTTCAAGTCAAAATCGGAATGGCCACTTGGCCAAATAGTCTCGTTGGGCAGACTTTCAGGGTCAGAAAAATCTATAGCCATGCCAATTTCTCGGATCAAATCGAAACGGAATACACGATGTACAACGACATAAGTGTTCTAGTCCTGGAACGAACCATTCGTTTTAACAAATACGTTTCGCCTATCTGTTTACCCTCCTTGAAAACTCTTCATAACGTCAAACCCATGGATCCCTTGACAGTGTCTGGCTTTGGCGTCACAATTGATTTGAACGACACCTGGTTACCATCGCCATTCCTGCAAACTTCAACCGTATTTCTGCGTTCGATCGACGTCTGCATCCCACCAATCCATGAAAAGGCCACCCAATTCCAAGGCCATCTATGTGCAGGGGGTGACAGGGTCTCAGGGAGCGATATTCATTCCGATTCTTGCAAAGGAGATTCTGGGGGACCACTCACTCTCAGGTCAGTTACCTTTGATTTGAAGGCAAGTTCTTGATGCACTATTAGACCAAAGTGATATACGAGTATATATGATCATTGGGCATGCTTTACAGGGATCGAACCACCGGCAGATTTGTCCTAATTGGCTTGGTGAGTTGGGGCCACCGTAGATGTGGGAAGACACCAGGATCAGTCTATGTGAATGTAACTCATTACCTCGATTGGATCAAAAAAGTTCAATTGGACGCCTTGGTGGACGAGTATCAATCCATTGGACGATTGCCCTACGAAAAAGTGGACAAAGCGATGTTCCAAGCGATCTTTGACCAATTGGTTATTTCGCGACATGATATTTTGTAATAGAAAAGACAAACAGAGTAATAATGTACAGTGATATATTTTCTTCCGAAAAAAGACAAGAACTAAAATAAAAAAGATACAAAAGAAACTAACAAAATACTCTCTGTGTGGAGATAAAAAACGAAGAAAGCGCACTCTTGCGGTCTGGATACCAACCGTTTACGTGTTGCATAAAAACCAAATCAAAGTCGAATTGAAAGGAATGAGGATGTAGAGAAAACGGAAGGGCACCTTCTATATTTCTGTTTACGAGGTAGTGCGAACGGTGCCCTTCTTTCCTCATTGTATGGGCTCAAATCCCATTGTCGGAAGTCAACTTGTTTCTATGAAAATATTCTTACTGTTTTGCATTTCCCAACAGACCTGAACTTCAAGTCTTTGGGTAAACATACTTGAATTTGAGGTAGATTCTATCCAACACAATTGCATGTATAGTATTCAGTGATCTATGTTTTAGCTGTTGGAATGGAACACCATAGATTATGGATTGGATTTGGCTCCACTGATTTGCCTACGAGTTCGATTCCGCCATTAAAAAGTTCAGGGAATGTCTTGACTTAAAGAACAGATCCACTTTGAAACATATGATCACAACTTCAATAGCAATGAGCAATGAAAGAAAAAGGAACAGAGCCCAGAAGGTTCCCAGAGACATGTGAGACTTTTGTCCGGTTGGAAATTCACAAAGTTGATCTTCCGTCATGTTTGAATGGATCAATCTTGATAGAGCTATCAGTCCTATCACATACTCAAGCACTTTTCAATCCGAAACTGGTGGAATCAAAACCCATCGAAGATAAGCCACTTGTATAAGCAGAGATAAGCCACTTGTGTGAAAAAGTCGTCGCTTTATTGAGGGTAGAACTGGCACGTGCATGGAGTGCCTCTTCTGGCCAAAACATGAACCAGGTGCAACTAAATTATTTGTACAGGTTGCTGGATTTGGCCCACTTCGGTAGTAGGGCTATTAGCATCGGCCCACTTTGGTAAAAGTCATTGTAAAACGATCTACCATCAAGGTTGGATCTACTGAAGGCGGTTTTTCAACATGCCCAAACGGCTTGGATGCCCCTGCTGACCAAAAAAGACATGAAAAAATCCAGACTACTCAAAATAGGTCACTAAGAACGATGTTTGGATGCAAGGGTAACACACATTCAGCGCCTTCATTTAAGCAGGTAGGAATATTGCGTCTGGAGGATAGCTTGAAAATTGCTCAATGTAAGATAATAAATGATAATAAATGACAAGGCTCACATCTTATTCATTAAATGGGGATCACAAACGAAAGCTCAACAAGGTCGACCCAGGATGCAATTTGCTTGGTTCGCTCAAGTGTTTTGCACAGCGCTTGCACCACCTTCAACAAGTACGGATTGCTAACAAAGGAAATGAGATTGAAGGAATATGAAACTATATGTATGCTTGTAAATTGTGAGGTATGCCACAACAATGCCATGTCAAAACAATATGGTTAAGACTACTCTCTCTTCCTCTCTCAAGGCTCTGCACCGCCCCGGATTGTACTATTAAAAGATTAAAAACAAGTTGCAACAAATTCTCAATGTTCAAAAGGTCTCCCATGACATAAAACTGTTCAGTTCAACCCGACACACTTTTAATGCAATAAACACGAATACCACATCCAAAAATATCTTTTCTACTAAAAATGGAAACAAGCACAATTTTGTGGATGTTACAATATATTCCAGCTAAAGGCTTTTTTGAGGTTCACATTTTTCAAACAATTAAACCAAAAAGGAAGAGATGTACAAATTCAAAGACATAGAACTAAAAAATAATTTAGCATAGAATTTAAACATTACTCCGTTTGTTAGTATGTATCAGGTGTGAGAATTCGGAGCTTGAAATGTTTATAAAAAGCAATAACAATGGGTTGAGGCCTTAAGGTTTCTTTTACTGAAGAAGGCAGCAGATTTTGCAAGCACTGAAAGCCAGTAATACAAAACTTCTTTGGGTTTAGAATTCAGGGTCTTATTAGCTATTTATCTCTCTGATTTCATTTAACCCTTATTTGCACGTTTTCATCCCTGGTTTGTCAGTAGCGCAATACACGGTGTGTTTACACAGTACGTTTATTCAGTTTCTCCGACGGCTGCAATAAACGCTGACCCAGGGAAATGTTAAAGCGGAGCTTTGAATTAACAATAAAAGGCTTTTTTGAGTGGGCTCGTTGTCAGATGACGAGGCATATAGCAAGTAGCTTACCTACTTCATGAACCGGGGTCTTGAGCGAACCTATACATTTATTCACTATCATGGACTCACATATTTCCTCTCGCTTCATGCTAAATGTAGCTAGTGATTTGAATTAGAAATGTATTAGAACAGAGCACTTGACACACCAACTAGCACACATCCAAATGTTACAAGTGAAGGTCCCCGGGTACAGTTTGTAGAAATATTGGACACTTGCACTTCAGATTCAAATGATAATGGCAAAAATGAAAAAGAGGAGATTCCTTGTCTTTTCTTCTTTCAGCCTTTTTCGACGGTTTTTGTTGTGCTTGTTGACGTTTGAAAACTTCAGGACTGTGTTTTTTTTTTGGTTGGAAAAGAAGAAAGACCTGGCTGAAATACCCCCTTATTCAAATAAAAAAATTCTTGGCATGATTTTTTGCGTAATTTTACTTCAAATTACCGTTAACATGGACTATGAATGTGGATGTAGCAAGAAAATAGTTGTTTGAGATATTGAGGGTAAGATACATTCTTGTTTGGGACGGTAGCCCTAGCTTTTAATTCACGCGGAATCTTCCAAGGCCCCTGGCCAATAGAAAACGGGCTTTAGTAGCCCAACTACCGAAGGCGGGAATTCAAATATCTTTGAAGCGCACTGTACAGGTAATTTAGTTCTACTTGCATGAATGCTTGACGTTCACTTTCGTCAACAGATGGCTCCAATGGGGGACCCCCACGAGGTGTCGTGAACATATATTTGGGTTGCGACCGGGTAAAATATTCAAAATAAACGTTAAACCCGTCTAAGTGAGCCTAAGATCTTGAAATTGGGATCTAAAAAAGGCAATAATGCCAAGTAATTGTTGTGTGCCGTGTGTGCCCTGGCAAAGGAGGCGCTTCTTTTCCATCCAATGACGCCTTGAAACGAGATTGGTGTATAGCCATCAAGAGAGTGGACCCAGAACGTCGCTATAACCTTTGGAAGCCATCTCCAAACTCAAGAACATGCCACAACCATTTTGGGGGATCGGAAATTATTTTGAAGAATGGTCGTCGGGTTATCAAGAAAAATGCTGTTCCATCATTTTTCCTTTCCAAAAACAGTCAGTCTGCTCAAATAGATCGGAACGAGCATTAAAACGAAGGGAGAGGGAGAAAAAAGAGCTTGAAAAGGTATAATTGATTTCAAACGCGATTAACAGGTAAAATTCCCTTGGTCTGATGGAGTTGATCTAGCAAGGCGGTCAAAGAGGCAGGATGAGCAAGGCAAGAATCTGCTTTTGATTGTCATGAGCTCATACCCCGGTGCCTGTTGTTTTAAACAGAATGGCAAAAAGAGTCTTGCCCTTTCAGATACGTTTCTGGTTAAGATCAATCACTATAAAATCTGTTGCCATGTGATTGGCCAATGAAAGACGATTCTTTTTTGCTATTTTTTGCTAAGATGAAATGATTAAAAATTTGGGCAAGGAACATCTGCCCCCCCCCCATGTGTTAAGAGTTCGCCGTTCCTGAGTTAGGACGCTGGCCTTTGACTTTTGGGCCTCTACTTGCAAATTCCTTCAATTGTTTATTTTGCAGGAAACGAGTGAAAACTTTCACGAAAATTATGACGCTGCGGATGCGCCAAACATTTATATGGAAATCGAGGTGAACGAAGCCACAGAAGAAGCTTATGAATTAAACCAGGAACAAGAAGAATGCCTGGAAAATGATTCAGGTACCGTATATTGTGAGGAAAATAGCGAGGGATGATAAACTTAAAATACGAGTATCTAATATGCAGGCCTCATATGGCTCCTCTTTTCTCATTTATTGAATTTTGTCGAACTTCAAATTCTTCTTCTGATTAGAAGAGAGATGTGTATTGGATTCGACGGTGTCTCCGAATCCGGACCAAATTGAGTTTCTGTAATCCGAATCCAACCCATTTTTCATATCCGATCAAACCGACTTTATCAGACCATTATCCAAAAAATGATTCATCCGAGTCGGACAAGTTTATACCACCAAATTGGCTTTAAAACAAAATGTCACTCAGCTTAAACAAAACGAGAAACTTTTCTGTCTTTGGATCCAGAAACCATAAAATAAGAGCAATTTTGAAAGAAGTACTTACAGACCAGGAATTCTAAAAACACTACCCCTTAGTGGACCTCATCGAGAGAAGGAAAAATTGAGGATTCCAGCTTTTTAAATCTGAATATGGCCTAAGACTCACATTGTNACATTATAATCGGAAAGATTAAAGCTCAGTCGTTTCAGCAAAACCCCGCTCTGTTCAAGTATTATACTGGTCTTTTGGACTACAGCCATTTCAAGTACGTTTTCTTTTGTCTCGGCCCTGCAGCTCATGACCTGAGACTCAAATCGGCCCTTGATCCAGAAGATGAATTTTTCTTGGTACTAATGAAGTTACGATGTGATAAAGGAGATGAAGAGCTTGCTTTCTTCTTTGGCCTCTCCAAGACTTCAGTTGGGCGCGTGTTCCATACATGGATTGCGTTCCTTTTTTTCATTTCAAAGAAATGGACTTGTGGCTCAACAAAAAACAAGTTGACGAATCCATGCCAGTTGATTTCAAACGCAAGTTTCCCTCAACAAGAGTCATTATTGATGGAACCGAATTCCCAATTGAAAGACCATCAAGAGTGCAAGATCAAAGGGCGACTTGGTCAAGTTACAAGAACAAAAATACTGTCAAGGTTCTCATTGGAATATCACCACGAGGAGTTGTCACATTCATTAGTGATGCCTATGGTGGAAGTGCAAGTGATAGACAACTTGTTCAAAACTCATCCCTCTTGCAAGATGATGGCAAATTCGATCAAGGTGACTCTATAATGTCGGACCGAGGCTTTAATGTTCAAGACTTGTTTTGCCTCAAAGGTGTTCAAGTCAACATTCCTACTTTCTTCAAAAATATGAACCAGCTG
>NC_081445.1:5561836-5582240 GCF_007210705.1 Tigriopus californicus | reverse complement strand
ATGCTAACCATCTCCTGCCAACTAAAGTATGATTTCGTTGACACTTGATCATCAATTTTACATGTTCTCCTTTCGCCTAAGCATGAGGGTTTGTTTTACCTCCAAGCCTTTTTGTCTAGAACTCTAATTGAATTTATAAGCGCTGATATGATCAAGCACGAATGTAGCGATCTGAGAACAATGACATTCGTTAATGCTTAGGCCATTTCAAAGTTTAAGAAATTTTCCTGTTGATTTGGTCACGATCCCCAAAAAGTGTCTGCAGACCAAGCAGGATGTTTTTTGTTATGTTTATTGACCTCATCTGAAAACTTTCTCTTTCATTTGAGTCACCAATAACAATTGCATTGTCATGAAGTTTCCATTTTAAAGAGATGAGAGACGAATAATGAAACTAGAAGGGATTCATAATGTGAGCTCTGAAAAGTAATCCGGTTTTGAGGTTCTCGTTGGAAATCGCCAATGTTGGTTGAAATCCAGTAGTGAGACCGATATTTTGATAGGGCCAATGAGAGTCAGTCATTGAGTACGGGTGGTTTCCTCGTTTCTGTCGTGCTTGTTTGAGTATTTTCTAATCAATTCATGTTCTAGACAGCACGGTGGTTATAATTTCTGATAAGATGTCTGCTCAAATACCAAGACAAAAGAAACAAAAGGAGCATTTATTGTTGAATAAGCTTCTTCGTCAGTAGCTTATATCAGTGTATTGAACCATTTATTATACGTTATAAAGTACTGGATGCTTATTTAATATATTTTGAAAGTGGCATTTGCAGTAAAATAGATCAGAGAATTACATAACCCCGCTTTAAGTAATTGCCAAAAAACAAATGATGTGCTTCTTTGGAAGCATGAATATAAATGTTTTTTTTTTCATTTTTGTAAAGATTTCTTTAAACCCTAAAAAATATTAAGTGTTGGCACTTAACCATATTCAGGATACAAAATTACCGATCAGTTTTTCTTGAACATGGAAAGCCACACTAGCAAATCAAGTTTTAAGTGGTATTATAATCTACTTAAGCTTTTTCTGAATGCTGCAGAAAGGTGAAACATTTTCATTTTCATTGATTTTTGTGACACTGAAAAGGCACATCATATTTCTTGGCAATTTCTATAAGGTATAACCGGAGCATTTTGTGGTTAAATTTGATGCAAAATACGAAATTTGAAGGATAATATCTCAGCGTCTGCTCGATGGATTGTTATGACATTTTAATAAAAATCTAAACTAAGGGTACTCCAAACATCTATTAATTGTGCTTTAAAAAATAAGATTTTCTAATAGTTTCATCACTGGCTAACATATTAATCAGAGCTACATTTAATGATGCATTGTTCATGGTCCTTGTGTTGTTTTAACAATGAAAAACACAACTAAAAGTCTTGTCATTTGAGCAAAATATCTTTAAGTGCAGTGGGTACCATTGTGAGTAGCTGTCATTGATGTTAAAATAAATGATAGTGATGTCTTGAAACGGAATTATTTGAATATGCCTTCAATGGGAAATCTGGCCACATAATTCCCCAATGATATTTAACCTAAAAATCAACGTGTGGTTTGTCATCATTCCATCAAAACAATTCTTACTTTTGCTGACCGAGGCACACGATCCAAGCAAACTAAAACTAGTATAAACAGTCGCTGCCATACGTGCAGATAGTGTCCAAAAAATGGACCAAAATGTGCTTCGTCATGAAAGTGTGCATTTATATAACTTATACTACAAGATTTCCGCTTCGACATGGTTTTTCGTGTTTTTGGGTCATCTTGAGCAGCTTTTCCACTGTAACTGCCTCAATTTCAACATCGCCGAAATTGAAGATGAAAGTATATAAATCGAAGTGATCGTTTTCTATTTCAATTCCACAGAACGGTGACGGAGATGTCTCAGTTCAGATTCCGAAACATATGGATGAAAACCCGTACTCGGACCAGAGAGAAGAGGACGAACCGGTTAGTGATCTGATTTACAAGATCGACGATGTCCCTCCTCATTACATGTCCATGTTCCTGGGACTGCAAGTAAGCACTTGATATTTTTGTGTCCGTCTGCTAGGTTGCGTGAGAACATGTCACCCAGAACCGCACGCATGCATTATCAGATATTTTCGTGTTCCAGCATTATTTGACCATGTTTGGATCGACGGTCTCGATTCCATTCATTGTTTGCCCGGCTCTTTGTATGGAGAATGACGATCCAGGTCGAGGTTACATCATATCCACCATCTTTTTCGTATCCGGTTTGGTGACCCTTCTTCAGAGCACTTTTGGATGCAGGTAAAACGAAATTATGGCAATTATTTCAACTCCTTGTTGGTATAATTTTTTTGACAAAAACCTCTGTGGACGAAGCAATTGAGTCCCTTCGTTGTTGATGTTGAGGGACCTTTCTTATTACAATTCTGCTGAATGACCAAGCATCCATTGATTCGTCAAATGACGGAGAAAAAAAATGTTCATTACCTTTCAATTGCGTGTTTTGGACCATTAAGGCCTACGCGCCTTTTTTCCACGGAATTTTAAACTAGAACGTTTCTCACAGGATCAAATGAAGCCAAAAATGTATCCTCAGAACTGCATGATCCATTGATGGGGCTAGAGCTCTAGTTGGGGCCATTCATAGAAAACCATATATGAAGTTATCTATGGGGCCATTATACGAGCTTTGGAGCTTTGAAGGTTCAAAGAGGAACAAATTGGAATTGCATCATAAAACTGATCCTATTTCTTGATTCCTCTCAGATTACCAATCATTCAAGGCGGCACTTTCTCCTTCTTGGTTCCAACTTTTGCCATCCTGTCCCTGGAACACAACAAATGCCCTGCCAACTTCGCCACTGAGGGCTGGGGTCCGGACATGAGCCCTGAGGACAAGTCCGAAGAATGGATGCGGCGGATGCAGGAGGTCCAAGGCGCCATCATCGTGGCCTCCATGTTCCAAGTCATTCTAGGATTCACCGGTAAGGGATCGCTCCAATTCCAATAGAGAGCTCCTTCATTGAACAGAATTGCTGAGAATAATCTCGTGTTGTAGGTATTATTGGGATGGTTCTCCAGTTTATCACCCCGTTGACCATTGCGCCCGCGGTGTCCATGATCGGTTTATCGCTATTTCCTGCGGCTTCGGCCTTGGCCTCCAAGAGTTGGCCCATTTCATTGTTGTAGGTTTTGATCATTGTATTCAAATCCAGATGCATGACCGGTTGATTCTTACCATATTTTACCTTTATTTTGCTAGAACCATCTTTACCATGGTGTTGTTCTCTCAGTACCTCCGCAATGTGGAAATCCCCATTCCCTGGAAGAAATCGAGTGGTGGCCTTGCCCTATTCAAACTGTTCCCGGTAAGAATTTAGATCAGAAGACTTTATAAGGAATTTTCTCCTGATACATTGCCTGCCTGGGGGGAAAGTATCAATAGATCTCAAGCCCTCGCATCTCAGGCACTCTAGTGGACTAGCCTTTGTTGTTGTATCCTTGCAGGTTTTACTCACAATTTTGGGTCTTTGGGGCCTTTGTGGAATCTTAACGGCCTCTGGAGCCTTGTCCGAAAACAGCCCTTTACGCACCGATAGCAAATTGAACACGGTTGCAAATTCAGTTTGGATAAGGTTTCCCTATCCATGTGAGTGTCATCTCGTTCCAATATTCATCTCGTGCACTCCAGATCATATTGGCATGTGCATGCTAATTGACCCATTCTGTTACGGTCCATTTTCCGATCCCTTGATTAGACTAACGAAGTCACTTTTCATTGATCGTTGAATACACCCGTTAACGGTCCATTCATGTTTCCAGTTCAATGGGGATGGCCCAGGGTGACGGTGGCTGGCGTGTTTGGCATGATAGCCGGGGTCATTGCCTCGGCCATTGAATCAATCGGTGACTATTATGCGTGCGCCCGGCTCTCAGGAGCCAAGCCCCCTCCCACTCACGCCATTAATCGTGGTATCGGGACGGAAGGTTTGGGGTGCATCATGGCGGGCATCTGGGGAACTGGAAATGGAACCACGAGCTATTCGGAAAACATTGGCGCCATCGGCGTGACCAAGGTATGACGTCAAGTTCAGGCACACTGCTGGTTTGAGAATAGAGAAAGAGAGAGAGAGAGCCCTTGCGAACAAAGAATGTTGTGTGAGTCTTAAGATAAAGAGAGAGCCTTTGATGAATGCCTAATGAATGTTTCGGAAAATACAATAAGCAATTTGGTGGAACAAAAAGATCGTTCTTGGTGATGTAACACACCTGCACAGGCATACAGGGTGTAAAAAAATCAAGGCCTCCTAAGACTTTTCTGACAAGGTTACTTACCACTTTAGAATTTGTTTAACATTGAAACCCAGGCTTTCATTATGAGGAACTGTTGAAAACATAATGGCACGTCACAAATGATCTAATTTGAGCCCAAAGGCCATGGGCAACCCTTCCATCATAGGCTACGAAGAACAATGTTCAAAAATTCAACTGAGCGCAATCTTGAGGTCAGAACCAAAGCTTAAGGCCTACTGAAGGCAGAGGGAAGTGCATGAGCCTTTTGGTGTCCATTCTCGAATCATAGGTAAATGGTAAACGTCATACAAGAAAAGCAAAATCCTTTAGAACAAATCGGACCGAGAGCGGAAATCTGGGATCACAAGAGACCTTCGTCGGATGGCCAAACATCAGAGGGCTACCAATCTCCTTTAGACTAAAATTGGATCTTTCATGGTATGGTGATAGGTCTTTTTTTAATAGTGCCTTCAAATGAAACTGAGCGACTCAATATGATCCAGCAATTCTTTGAGGGCGGGGAAAGGATTTTCAGAAGGCACGAAGGGAGGCCCTTAATTTCTTTACACCCTGTATGCATCTGGCTTTGTCTCACTAGACTATCATTTAGCTTGCTTAAGGATCACTAATTTTGGCATTCCAAGAACACCAATTTTTGGGTGGTTAACTTTTAACCACGCGGAAGTTCTTCTTGTTAAGTGGAATAACGGAGAGTATGAGATAAGCTGGAGATCAAGGTCTAAATGATAAACAGTGTGCGGATTTCAGATAAAATATGACGAACTTCTTCATAACTTGGTCGTCGTCCAAATAATTCGTATTGGTATTACTTGTTTCGGTCAACTATATTTCCTTGATTTTCATTTGTGCTATTGCTCTGTCATTTTTCAACCCAGTCAGCACATTCAGCTTCAATCGAATTCTTCAAAGAAAGTAACCAGACATGTAAGCTACATTTGAGTGGGGCTACTTGTATTTTGATTGCAGGTTGGGTCTCGTCGAGTGATTCAATTTGGCGGACTTATGATGATCTTTTTCGGGCTCTTCTCCAAGTTTGGCGCCTTCTTCGTTACCATTCCGGAGCCCATCGTGGGTGGGATATTCTGCGTCATGTTTGGCATGATCACGGCCGTGGGATTGTCCAGTGTTCAATACGTGGACTTGAACTCATCGCGTAACCTCTTTGTCTTGGGATTTTCCATCTTTTTTGGCATCGTGAGTAATTTGTCATGGTCAGGGTAGTTCATTCCTAATCAACCCATAATGATACCATTATTGTGGAGCTTTTGAGTCCAGGTTTTCCATGGTTGAACCCAACAATTTTAGACAGCAGTAAGCTTGTAAAGTAGTGAATACTGAAAAGGCACGGAAAAATAAGCCCCGCCGTGTTCCAATATGTCGAGAGCATTGCATAATTGAACAATGGAGAAAGAAGCCACAATTGGGAAACCTACTTTCTTCTTGATCTGAGTGTAAGTTTTCCTATTCGGGTCTTTTTCTTCCAAATTTCAGATGTTGCCCCAATGGCTGGAGAGACAATCCGATTTAGTTCTCACCGGGTCAGACCACGTAGACGCGATCATTTTGGTTTTACTCAAGACCTCCATGTTTGTTTCCGGAGCTCTTGGTTTCTTTTTGGACAACACGATTCCTGGTAAGATGATGATTCACCTGTGAATGCAAGCATGCTATTTCTGAAGGAATATCCAGCAGGAATGAACCAAAACTAATTGTAAGATCATAGGCAAGCAAAAGTGCTGGGGCGAGTCAGGGAAATGTCGGACTCGTTCGAGTCCTTCAATTTTTTGACTTTTTGCCGGACTCGAGTCTTTTGCTAGAGTCAGGTCTAGCAAAAAGACTCGTCTTGTGAAAATCTAAGAAGAGCTTGAATAGTTTTTTTCTACGAGTTCAGACTCATAAAAGACTCGAATCTGCCCAATTTGTCCAAAATCGAGTAAAAGACTCGGGTACACTTGGACTCGAGTCCGGACTCGCCCTAGCTCTAGCATGCACCATGTTTGAGTCTCATTAAGTACTTTGTCCATCATCAACCCAATCTGTGTGTCCTCACGCATGATGTCCTCACGAGACGACTGGCTTATATAAAGAGTTTGGTCAACACTTTATTTCTAGAGATCCTCAAGATTAAACTTTGCTCTTGGCAAGCTTGATGATTAAGGGTCCGGGTTAAGCAAGGTTAAAGGGAAGCAAGCATGATGCAGCTTGGTTTGTTATATTTAATCAAAAAAAGTGGGGGGTTCTCCCACACGTGTTCTTTTGCCACAGAACCTCGAGAAATATTTGATGCTTGGATTTTTTACATCTTTAAACGCCTCCAGGTAGTTTGCGACATGAAGCGTCTCTCTCTCCGCTCTAATCCTTCCTGAAGGAAACTCAAAACCTTATGATGGGAAATACCGTAAGAAAGCACCATATAGAGTACGTGTTCTGAACATGATCGCAGCTAGCTGTTCAGGTTTCGTTAAATTATGAGATCCAACAATGATCCACATCGTCATACACCTTACCGAGCGAGTTGATGATAACGCCTTTCAATCGAAATTGTGAAAGTCATACCAACCATGGCAATGACATTTGCTTTTCTTTCGTTGCACCTCGCTCGATATCGTCTTTTGCGGGCCCTGAAGAGTGGCTTAGCGTCACTAATCGTCAAATTCGATAATCATCTCTTTATTATGGAGTATCCTTGCCTGGCTAGGCACGCCAATGATAAATTTGTATTATATAATTTACAGTACGTATTTACTGCCATACAGATATTTTCCATGTTATGTACAAGGGCTTATCTTCGAGATTCCTTAATCTCCGGCTGTCCAGAAACAAAAGGTTTCTACGATAAATCGCCTGAGGATCCTTTTTTTAGGTAGAAATGCTTTTCTTTACGCTTCCTTTACGCTTTGAAAAGAAAAAGAGACCATGCTACAACCCAAAGTTATTAATAAGTAACATGTGAATGTATTTCAATCCACCTGAATGTTGTTTGGCATCCGCTTGAGTACTGACTGGGATATTTTGAACTTGAACCAATTCTGGACATTTGGCACGGCCTCCCTCGAAAATTACCTAAATCCGGGTTTGCAGAAGACATCGAAACTTTGGGTTATTAGACCAGGATTTGATTGATCTTCGTTTTTTATACCGCCATTGGATGGATCATTGACATATTCTGCCAACAAGACCCAATGATGATTGAGGACCAATTGTCAATTATGTACGTTAGCGCTTTTCCCACTGAAAGGTTTTCCATCGGGTTATTGTCCAATTGTCAATAGATGAAGTGACGGCCTTGGAAATCGGTGCCAAACTCAAGAACAGTGTGAGTATCCATTTGACACTTGAGAATTGAGTTTTGTACTTCCTGACAAGGTTATACAACCATTTCAAGTCCTCCATTCGTTGTCACTTGAGAACTGGGATTCGTACTTCCTGACAGGGTTATACAATCATTTCAAGCCTCTGTAAGTCAACCCATCCTCGATCCTTTGTTTCTTCTCACCACTACATAGGCACCTTGAAAGAGCGAGGTTTGTTGGCTTGGCGAGAGCATCTCCGACCTCCAACGTCCGAGAAGTCCACCTTGGACAAGCGCCCAACTTGCACCTACGATTTCCCCATTGGAATGGATCTCATTCACAGGTAGGTTTACTCGTACTGACCTATCGTTCAATCACCGCAATCACCATTGCGCCACTCAGAAAAAAAAGAACTCAATGAGGAACGACAACAATTGCATTATCGCCCATGGCTCCAACCATTGATAGGATCTTGACACGGCGCGTTTCTGACACAGTTGATCGTTCGTTCTTGGTGTCGTTGGGACAAGAAGTCTATGATGTTTGGGCTCATGACTTTGTGGTCGGTTTCTGCATATGTTGAATGTGTACGTTGTGGCTGCTTCTTGTAATTGTGTTGTATGTTCGTTGGCTCAAATAGTTCAAGAGGAAAAAGGGGTTAAAGGCCAACGTTTAAAGCAATTAGTTGGGACCATGTTTGTTCAGTTTATGTTCAGCCAGACAATAACCTATAAGACGAAGAAGAAGGAGTACAAGCATTGTTGAGGAGCACAATTCAAATTGGATCAAACTTCTTCGAGGGGGGCTTTAAGGGCATTGAACAATGTTCTGAAGTCTCCTTTTTATACCTGCTCACAGCAGCCCTAACCAATTTGCATGCATCCTCCTCTACTTGGGTTTGATCGATCGCAAAATCAGTTCATTGCTCTGCTGACGAAGCCAATTGGAACAATCCCAAGTTAGTCTCGTCCCATGACGAAAAAATCCAATCCAAGATCCCGATAATCATGTTACAAATGCTGATTGGGGAGGAGGCAAATGATGGAAGAATTATTCAACTGACTTGTTTACAAAAGGATATCGGTCGGGGTTTTAGTTAATAACTCAACTTGACTCCTCATCCGTGAAGTTGGATTAAAAGAATGGGCAGATCTGTGTCAAAAGCCAAGATGTACTTGTATAATTCTGTCATCTATAATGCTTGTATGGGTTTTCTTGGACAGGGTCTACTGGAAGTGTACGTCAGATTGGACCTCTTTAGCACGAGGAATTCATTGTACACAGTAGTTCCCAAAATGGTATTGTTTGGACAGCATATCTGTATACGACTTTGGAATACAGCTTGAATGCCATCTACTTGTAGGATCCCTATAAAGATTCCTATCTTTCAGGTTAAAGTGGACTCAATATGTTCCGTTCCTTCCGACCTACAAAAGCCCTGCTGAGAAGAAATACGACCAATGATATTGACCGATGTTCATCCACACTCGTGCTTTTATTGATTATTCATCATATAAACTCCAACAGATTTATGTGACAATAGTGCCCAATCATGAATAAGAACTGTCTTTAAGGTAACGACGCATCAGACAAAGGACAAAATCATCTGATCCAAGATGATCTTCACTGCAGGTAATTGGTTGTCAAACGCTCAGGTACACAACTTGTCATCCACCATGGATCATTCGTGCCTGACATCAAATCAATAACTAAATATTTTGGTCAACACAGTTTCGATTTGGAGCAAAAGCACAAAACGTATGTAGAAATGAAGCAAATTGAGATGGGTAACTTTCGTAATTTTGGGCAAGAAACTTGCGATCATGTTCATGGTCCCGCTCATAACAGAAACTAAATATCACTTCTGCAAGAGGTCATTGCAAATTAGACTCATCTCAAAATACAGCTCGAACCACAATGCTGATGAAAAAAAAGGGTCAAGTTTGACATTAGCACAAACACTTCACCACCCTTCATCAAATCTTTCACGAATGCTTCAAGGACAAAAATGGGGCTTGATATGTTCACTTTAGAACAAAGCTTCTTCTGCATTGCGATGAAATCTGAAGTAGTTCCGCGGGCCCAACCTCCCCGATTCCCCGTTGTTCCAATCGGGGTTCTTCTCTTTTGGTCTCCGGTGTTTTTCCTCCGGACCGAGAGGCCAACTTCAGAAATAGAAGGAATCCTCGTGCGTTCCTGTTGCTATTGTTGTAGATTCCTCTGTGTCGAGAACTTCTGTAAAGGGAATATGATAGAGCGGGCCTTCGCGAAGTGCGTTCAGTTGATCATTACCCGGCGCACAGCAAANTTCCGCGGGCCCAACCTCCCCGATTCCCCGTTGTTCCAATCGGGGTTCTTCTCTTTTGGTCTCCGGTGTTTTTCCTCCGGACCGAGAGGCCAACTTCAGAAATAGAAGGAATCCTCGTGCGTTCCTGTTGCTATTGTTGTAGATTCCTCTGTGTCGAGAACTTCTGTAAAGGGAATATGATAGAGCGGGCCTTCGCGAAGTGCGTTCAGTTGATCATTACCCGGCGCACAGCAAAGGCCAAGGCCAGAAAGTGATTCGAATCGGTCCGATAGTGGAACAATAGAACAGGAGAACAGCCACTGGATTACATACTCATCTGTTGAATTGAAGGTAAGCAGGCGGAAACCTGACTGTCTAATCCTTTGCTTAGCCTGTGTTAGTGCTATCTCAGTTTGAGAACGGATACGAAAAATGAATTTCTCGAGGATTGTGCATCAGCGTTGAACGGTCAAACCAAGGGGGCTTGGTTTAAATCGAAGGAATATTGTGATGGTTTCAAAGCCCGCCGAACGGTCACATTCGGCTTGAATTTGATTTTTATCTTCAAATATTGTGGTGGCAATGAAAAACGAAATCTCCAATTGATGGCATTTTTTGCTTTTATTAGTTTCCGTTTTCTTGTGCAACCAAAAGGTTATTGGGGAAAAAAGGTCGAACTTTGTTCCACATTCCAAGGCGTTCTTACATGCATGTCCAAAAGATATGAAGGATTTTTTTTTCTGGCGGCTCTACTGTTACTGGAAATGAAATCCTGAGCAGTTCAAGGTGAAAACGTACAGTCTTTTACTTAACTTTATATTTGGTCCAACAAAGAATTAGAATTGGCGGATTTGGCCAGCCCTTGAATATAAGGCTGCTTAGGAATTTTAGTCAGAAAATTGTCCAAGTCTGACGTAGATCAACGAGGCCTTGAAGGAGCTCTCAAAACTCACGTTAAGTCTTACTGCAATTAACCCTAAAATCTGAGTTGAGACAAATATCATGAATGTTTTTGAAAACGTGCAGTATCAGATATCTTTCGAACCTTCTTGGAACACTGTATAATCTCAGCATTTTTTTAGTTGTCGGACACATCCAGCCTCCTGTTAACGAAACCTGGGCAATATACGTACGTATTTTTCCCTCCTTTCTTTGCGAGTGGAGTGTATAATGACATCGACCCAAAAGACATTGAGCGAAGTTTCATTCCGTTCAAGGCCATATTCGGTAACTCAAGAGTTAAAAAAGAATACCCAACTGATTGAGCATATAGAACAGGTCATTGAGGAACTGGAAAGTCACGAGTCAGCTAATGTATTCTATCTCAATTTTGCCAAGGCCTTTGTCAAGGTGGATCATGGCCTTTTAGTTTACAAACCTCATGAGATTGGGATCCAAGACAAGGTTCTCTATCGGTAAAGAAGTTTCATTTGTGTTAGGAAGCAAATGGTTGAGGTTGAGGGATCCCCTAGTGACATACATGATGTCAAGTGTGGTGTTCCTCAGGGCTCCATTTTAGGACCTCTCATAAATTGCTCCGCTTCAGAAGCTTGGTAGTAAAGTCCATGCCGATGTTGACCGTTTGGATGAGAGAAAGAGCTGAACCGAGGCATTGGGAAGAAAGCTGGTTACTCTCTCAAATTTCTGCTCGACATAGGAACAATATTTTTTGTCAGAGTCTATTGAGGGTTCAAAGTTTATAGGTGATATGATTAAGATTCTGTTAGTCCGGTAGAAGTCTTAGAGCCAAATCATTGTTGCTGAGAATATAATTAGCAAGATTTCTTGCTTGCCCTCTTTTGAGGTGGGACCATTAGAACCATTATGGTTCCACGGAGATTTGAGCCTCAACCACTGGAACTGGAATCCCGACTTCTAGGGTCGGGAATGGACTTTTCAGAATCAGGCCAAAGCATCAAGTTCTTCTTCAAGTGAGAACGACTCCACCTCGCTACAACCAGGTACATATTGCAATATTCTGGTCGATCTAACAGGAAATTTAAATAAGAGATTGTCTGAGATCAGTCTCATTTGATGGGCAACGCAAAGCTTGCACTCGCTTTTCAAACGCTTAACCTCGACGTTAGCATCCCGGTCGATATTCCAGTGGTTCATGATTTGATGAGCAGTACTTTTTTCCGCTTCAAGTAGAAGGATTAGCTGGCCAGAAATGAGACACTTTTAAGAACTGGAGCATAATCCTTTAAAAGGATTAGGCGTGAATGTTGATGAAATCCGTAAATTAAAGGCTTTGTCTAAGTCTCGGAAGGAGCTGTAACTCAATATGAGTTCTTAATTAGCCGCCCACTTCTAGTACTTCGACAAATTCATTACGTACCGAAACGTGACTGACCAGTCGCCTAAAAACATTTGTACTGAACCAGTGCTCTCTCTCTCTCTCACACACACACACACACTCCCTCAAAAGAATAACTCTTTTACTCATTTGCTCATTTGGGGAAGATCATAACCAGGTTCGATAACAATTTGATATACGAAATAATTTGAAATGAAGTTCCATCAATGCCACATTGATTTTTGGGTGCATGAATTTGACCTTGATACTGAAGCGTTCTTCAATTGTTAGCATGCAATATGAACCAACATTCTCTCCCTGCCTTTCATGGTGGGAAAAACTACCCAAGATCTATTTTACAACGGGTATTTATGGGTTTATAATACTTTCTTTATGATTTTAGTTGGCCCAAACGGTCAAGTGGGTCTTCATATGAAGGGTTTCCGGGGAATGGCCCCACTCCTAGATATGAATAAGACTTTTATGCCTATTGGGACCCTATCCTAAACAAATAAAGTCCTTGTAGGTCAGAACCGCTCAGTCTCGACTTTTATGTACTGCAGTGTTGACTGAGTCCACTATTCTTTGGTGCTTCATTAATGGATCCACGGACCTGTTGAAAGGAGGCCTTCATCGTCGAGCATGTTCAAACCAGTTCCGATGATAGATTTGAATAAAAAAAAAGGAACAAAACGGACAATGCTCAAGGGCCAATTCCAAAGTGAACCACTCAGAGACTCACGTGGGTTGCCATGATAATTGACGTTCATTCCCAACCCGTTAGCTTCGACAGACCATCCACATTCAGCTCTAGATCCTCCCCCCAAATGTGTAAGGATCGATATTTGGAACCATTTTCCTGTTTTCTTACTAGTCAAGGTCCTTGTTCCACGACAGATCATGATCACGATTCACATGCTTAGGTTGTTAGGGCCTGGTTAGCGTATCTGCGTATTAAGATTTTTTATCAACTGTGGACACGAACTAGCGTGATCATTGCTTGGAAGCATGGTTAAAAAACAAGTGGACTTTTATTGGAATCATATCAGGTCGGTTCCACTTGGAACAAAACTTTGTCTTCCACGATGGCAAATGTAACGTTGATGGATGGATGGGTGTAATACGTATTACATATCATGGTGTTATGCTCTGTTATCCAATGTGATCTTTTTTCATTCATTGACTGGCCTGCGTTTCTGTCTTTCAAAGTTGAGGGACAAAAACCTTTGCCTTGAGATTGAGGGATGTCGTGTTCTAGTAGAGCAAACTAAAACGACCATCATCTCATCTCCGCCCACGTCGTTCAGGTTTAGCTTTGTTAAACACTCCTTTATCCCATGTTTTCTTCCTCAGGATTAGAGAGCAAGTGCCATTGCACAATGATGATGGGCCATTGAATACACCGCCAATCCAAGATGGCTTTGGAATTCCCCTCCATTATGAATATGGTTTTGGATCCCAGGAGGAATTCGTCTCTCCTGAGGATTTCAAGCGAGTCCATAGACTCCTTCACCGGCTCCTCCAACGAGAGTGCGTGGGAGTACGCTGAGAGCCCGGCCATCCCCAGTGAGATCTTCTGGGGATCCAGTTGCTACTTGATTCTGGTGGGGAGCTTTGGGATCGCCAGCAACTTGACGGTCTTGATAGTGTTCCTCACGCATAAAAAGGTAAGCGACCCTGTTTCCACTCAAAAGTCAGACCTCTTCTTGTTGCTCTTGCTGTTATTGTGTGAGGACTTGCCGCAGCCCTAAGAATGGTATGCACTCGGCGAGATGCTCCGGGGATCGTGAAGTGGGTAGTTTGAGAAAAACGGTCACATCCTCGAATTTTCCACCTCTCACCCATGTTCGTGTTCGTCCTTGTAAAGGCTACATCACATCGAAGATCCCTTGCCAGTCTGGATTACTTAGAAGCAAAAGTTACACACCAATTAGCACATGTTAAACTCTCTTAATTGACCATTTTAGCTTTCAAGGTCCTCAAACCCGGCAAATGGGAGTGATTTCAGAAATGAAGTGAGAAAGTCGAGGATTAGAAACCTTTCTTAGTTTTTTTTTAAAAACGTTCCATTGTGAACCCGTATGATTATGTAGCACGCCGCTAGTCTGTGCTTCTGTTACCACTACCATAAGCAGGGCTTCGACCAAAGTAGACCATGGCATCATTCTCATCATCATCCTGTTTCTGTCTCAACATCAAACTCGATAAGTACCGTATATATGTAGTGCTTCAATGAAGCACCAGAAAATGGACCACTTTCTCGTTGGACACCGTTTGTTTTGTTCGCCACTTTTACTTCATTCCCCAGGGATTGGAATGAGATAATGGTCAACAATTCATCATGGATATTTCTCGTGATGATAGAGAAAGCGAGGAGCTATCCAGAATATCAGAGGTCTCGGTTAGGATTCCTCCCAGTACAAATGATACATAGTGTGACAAGTTCAAATTGCTTTTGCGCTGAAGACGTACTGGTAGAGCTAGTGATTATTTGACGGTGAGGGAAACCAATGTAATGGTATGAAAATGCAGTTCTGTTCCTAAATCGAAGGTGATAGTGGCATTACTGTACTCCTGAAATAACTACCACATGGCAATGACATGTCGAATTTCTTTTATTTACGAGAACCATCCAAGTCAAGAGTTCATATAGCGGAAGAGGAGTCCAATGGGAAAAGATCAGAAGCCCCAATAACGTGGGCTAGAAAGCCGAGAAAGCGAGCCAGTCCATTCGAGGGAGGCCTGAGAAACTCTTGATGAATTGCTGACCTCTGCTTCTAGAGAGTTGGCACTTGGCTGGGATATTTTCACTTATGTCCGTCCAATAACAACGAAAGACGCAACAATTTCTGGTCCAATTGTTCGCACGTTCGTAGGGTCCACTTTTCTGAAACGCATTCCGTCGATAAGATTCGATGTTGGGCAACATCGAATCCAGGTTACACACACACACACACCACACACCACCACACACACACACACACACACCGAACGTGTGCAAGCATCTTCTTTTTCCAACGAGAAGTGATCCAAAAAGGCATAGAAGTCAACAACAATGTACTAACGGGTGGCTTAGTCTACGTATTTTGCTTTTCAAGCTGAGGTTCATTACTTAAATGCTATTGCTTGAAATTTGCCTGAGGAGACTTCAGCCTTTTACTCTGATTGTCAAATCAACATTACCTATACTTTGAAAGAGATAAGTCCTTTTTCAATGGCGCCTTTTCACTCGAACTCGTATAATTTTCTGTCGGAAAACCGAACAATAAAAACAAGCAATTCTTGCTATAATTATTACAAACTCAAAACCTCTGATTCACAGAACAATTACCAATTAAGCCTTCTGCAATCCCTTGGAACCAATCGAGGCTAATGAAACCGGTAGCCAATATCGATAGACGTACCAAGCGACCAATACTTTGGATCGCACTTTTCCGTCTCCATTTCTCACTAGGTAGAAATAAACAGCTTAGAAACGATTAAAAAAAACTGGCATCCCCAACACCATCCCATACCATGCCACCACAGCGATATTTGTCAGGCTCGAAAGCTCGTTTTTAGCCGAAGGTGAGAGTTTCGGTCTAAATATAGTTGGTGGGTATACGGGTTCAAAGGCCAATATTTCGATTTTCAATGATGAAAAACCCTCCACCGATGGCCGTATTGGCTTTTTCTCCTGCATTTGGAGCAAGCGACTGGCAACAATTCCCAAAGCATCCAGTTGACCCAAAGTAATGAAGCCGAAATCTAGACCCCATGACTAGTCCCCTTAACTAGAATACCGTGCTTATTGATAACGAGAAGGTGACGAGGGTGAAACCAAGGTCAAGATCCGGGTACGGTGGTGTTCAAATTGAAGTGCTTCTTCCTTTAAGAGGTTCAAGGCTAGGTGTTATAGTGTACCGTTCATGTCCAAGACGTTTTAATGGGTTTTCCCAAAGGTGTACGTTGTTCCAGCCAATGGGTGCTTACGTTCCAAAGGCTCTCTCACTTCGATTGTTTCAGCTCCAGACGCCTTTCAACTTGGTGTTAATGAACTTGATCGTGGCGGAGCTGCTTATTTCGCTAATTGGCATTCCCATTGATCTCACGGCCAGCTTGCTCCAGGGTTGGAAACTCGGATACCATCTTTGTCTCGTGACCGGATTCTCCATGACACTCTTGGGTAAGCAGATCATCACCTTGCGCTCTATTTCTGGCCATCTATCTCGCGATCAATCCTGAAAGCAAAAACAATTCGTCCAAATTCATCTCGAGCTCTCTGATACGGTAAATGGCCAGTACTGCACGTCAATCCCTTATTGGCTTTGGCACTTGTTTTTGGCAATTATATCGCTAATTAAGAGACTTCGGTTGTTTTACCACTCGGAAAGGGACAACTTTGTTCAGAAAGTTATGTTCAATTTCTAACTCAAGATCCTGAATGGACAAGAAATGGAAATCCCCACCCACGAGTTACATCAAAGCTCGATGGGTTCGGTTCTACAGTATGTGTTAGATGATTATGTTAATCTTTTTACCGAATGCATTCGTGAATCAAGTTAGGCCGTGATTATGTTTAATATGGTCATAGGAAGTTCTTGTCAAACGTTTACGTAGGGAAACATGAACATAAAGAAAAGGACACTCACTCCAAGAGACTCAAAATGGTTCTCTTCTCTTTCACCAGTTGAGAGTTGCTTTCGCGCTTGCATTTCAAGTTACGTTGTTATGGAAATGTTCACTACTTAATAGTTCAGAGTTGGTTGACGAAAATCCGGTCTTGTCTGGTCTTAATTATGATACTGAATGTGTTTCTAACCGTATGGTCAGCTTTTCACCTCACAATGCCACTCCACCTTATACTTCCAATTCGAGCAAAATAGGACCCAAAAGGTAAAGTGAGCTTCAGAAAGAGATCGTGCTTTTCCACGGCTCCACAACGTAGGCAAATTTGCATCATAATTCATTTTTTATAGCTGGGTCGAACTTCTGTGCCACTTTTTCCGCTCGATTCAAAGCCCCTAAATGAGTCGGTGTTAGTAAAAATTTGTCATTCCGTTCGGTTCGAAACATATCATTTAATCACAAAACCATTGTCTTTTGTGACATGTGACACGTGACGCCTTCACAATCTAGTTAGAGAGTGCACTGATCCGAAGTCTATTAGAAGACAATTGGCAATTCCCCCATCCATCCAAGTTGCTCTGTCATACATTGAAGGACAACAAGTTGGTCAAAGGTGACGCCACGAAACCTCTTTGTTGTTTTAACAAGGTCTAGCTTGAAAAAGGATACGCGTTCCAAAGTTAGACCCCGTAATAACGAAATCAAACGTTTTCGTATAGCCGTATTGTTGTAGGCTTTTTTTAGCATGAAGTCATTTTTTATTAGCTCAGGGATGCTGGTCATATTGTGCACCCATGAATAAGTGGCCTTTTATCATTGAAGGTGTAGAAATGCTACTTCAGGGGTATGATTGTCAAATAAGTACGAAAGAAGGAGCAACTTGCTTTGAAGCAACATCACAAAAATAGTGGAGCTTAATCGAGAAACGTCTTCCAAAAGGCTCAAGTTAAGTTAACTTCTGTTACTCAAACTGGTAAGATTTTCTCCGAGGATCTACTTGATGTTCCATACAAAGTAAAATGTATATCATGGTCAGAGACCGTTCTATTACGGATCAACCACTTTTAAAGACTCGAAGACCTTCTCCAAGCGACAAATAAAAAAAAAGATGCTAGCACGCCTGTTTACATGTTCGTACAAATACGTATACGCTTAATCTCAAGTCATATTAAAAAAGAATTTTGGAATTCAATTCAACTTTTGAGACAAACGTGCTAAAACTGCAACGTCTATCCATTCAACATATGAACTGGTTCCTTTCAAAGGCTTTGGCAAGATATTGATATGTAAAATATCTTCTTGTACTTTCATTTTGACACTATATTCTATAGAATTTAACTCAACAAAGAGCGTACAAAAATTCCATCTCTAATGAAAATCTAGTCAAAAATCAGGCACCATCCGTTTGGTTTGTTACAGTATAACCATCAAGTCTTGACTTTCATTTTGTACTTGAACTGCAGCAACATTTAACGCTTTTAATGTTTTTCTATGTTAATTTTTAAGAGGGCGCTATAGATGTCCAAATGAAAGCATCCCCAGATTTTCTCTCCCTTACAATTTTGCTGTAGCCTCCACTCTACTGTGATGTCTTTCTACGCCGGTTATTTGGTAGGAAAACTCACAACAAATGGGGTCAAAACTTGTGTGTCATACTAAAGTATGAGTTTGTTTTTCGTGATTGGCGTCAGGTAATAAAAGTTTCTCAATACATTGGGTTAGTTATTGGGACCATTCTGTTGCTTGCTTGCTTCGTATTTTTTATTAATACGCAAAGAGACGGACTGGTTAAATGAGGTGTTCTCCAAGCCCATAGCAAGCTGAACATAATATTCGAACCTCTTAGGCCTTTTCATGTCTATTTGTCAAAATTTGCTCGCTTTTTCCATACATAACATTCTGAGTAGGCAACATTCAAAATTAAAAGCTCTTTACGAAGCCTTTGAACTCAATTGAAAAGACCACCACTGTCTGAGGAAAAGCGAAAAAGAGACAGACATAGGCACAGAAATTTAGCCTCGAGGCTGAGGACTCCAGTCCAACTCCACTTGAATACGATCTCTTCATTTCCTGCTCTGTAGGCATGGTCTCCATTTTCACCCTATCCTCTTTGGCTATTCAAAGATGGATGTTGGTGACTCGACCCGGCAAATTCTCCCTCAACAACTGGACGCACACCCGATTGAACCTGGCCCTGATTTGGTTCCTCTCAATCGCCGTGGCCCTCCCGCCTCTACTAGGCTGGTCCTTCTATGCCCCGGAGACCTCGGGACTAAGGTATGCAAGACGCACGCCCGTGCTCTGGCCTCGTTATCCATGGATGAATCGGCCACATCAAAAACCTTGGATTTGGGAACCAACTTCAATGATTTCCATTTACAGTTGTGCACCAGCTTGGGAGGACCCCAAATCGATCGGTTTCAATTGGTACATGCTCTCCCTTGGGTTCTTTTTGCCCACTTCGGCAATGGTCTACACTTCGGGGAGTGTCCTTCTGAACCTAAAAGTGGTGAGTCCACCCAGTCCAATTTTTGACATAATGGCCCACTTTGCTTGACACAGACACATTAGTGGGTGCTGGGAATTATGTAAAAATGGAAACAGCCTTGAAAGACAAGTAACAATTGGGATGAGCGCTGGCGAGCTTGTTATAGAGCCAAATGAGGCCTGACAGGCAAGTAGGTGTACAATTATCTGTACGATAATAAGAAAGAAGGTGGATCTCCTCAGCGATCTGAATGAGCTCCAAGCATGCGCATGTGATTCGCATCCACTTGGCCCAGTAAAGTCTTTTCGATATCAATGCTTCCAGGAGGTGTTTTCCTCCTATTCTTGATTATTTTTGATGGTGATCTCATAGAGCATAGTACGATGGTTTTGTGGCCAAATGGAACATCGTAAATAGGCATGAATGATATTGCTTGTGAAACAGATACATTGCTCACTGCCACTCTAATTTAATTACTGAATGGAGGTTATGAAATCCGATTCCAGGATCATCTCTGCCACCCACAAAATCCGTTGGGAATTGTGGATTACGTGACGGCAATGAAGAGCTTCTGTACCGTCAAAGTTGCTTGGATTCCATTTTACATATTCAATAACATTCAAGTTTAAATACAAGTTTCGCAAGAAGATGAAAAAAAGAACCGTACCCTGATTCGGCAAATGACATTCTACTCTCTCTTTGGGATCGTGATGTTTTCATCTTTTATGGCGGTCCATGAACATCTGTTTAATTAGAAATGAAATGGATACCTGAGGCTTTTCGTGTTATTTCTTTTCCACAATGCTTTTTCAGTGATGAATCCAGAAGGGAGTTTTGGGTACATCTTTCGTTGCATCCGTCTGCACGGGTAGCTTTGGGTGCACTTGTTGCTTTGACAATATTGTCTTTGTATGCTGTAAGCAATCAAAGTAAACCGTTCATTAGCAAATCAAAAGGTCACACACAATCACAAAGCAATGTAAAAGAAATTTGACACCCTGTGTGGTGGATGTCTCTTGGGATGAATCTGGTGGTTACTGTCGCTCTTGGTGATCGGTGCTTTAACTGAAGGAAGAGAAACAGAGTTAAAACGAGATTGGGATAATTAATCAAGCCCCACCTTACCCAAGTCTTCCGT
>NC_081445.1:5560132-5561804 GCF_007210705.1 Tigriopus californicus | reverse complement strand
CCCCCCAAAAAAAAAGAATACTTCCCCACCCGCAAGGTTATCAGCGTAACATTGAAAGAAGCTCAATAAGCTGCAAATCTCCTCAAAAAAGAGCCAACGACGTAGCTTTTGTATTCCGCCAACAAATCTTCTTTTTTGGATTCCCAAGTGGAGGGCGAATCTGTGGATTTATTGGTCTATAAGGGACAGAACCAAGATATTCGAGATGCTCGAGACATTTGAAGGCATGAATGCGAGATTTACGTATTCCTTGTTCCTCCCAGAATGCGTCCAATCAAAAGGCGGCCTCGGTGATTCGTCGGAGCGCTCAGAAGCGCGAGAACAAAGTGACGAGGATGGTGATGTTCATGATGACCTCGTTTACCATTTGCTGGTTTCCATATGCCCTCATGTGTTTGTACCGGATCCTCATTGGCCATACCGCTCCGCTGATGAGTGCGTTTCCATTGCTTTTTGCCAAGAGCTCCATTTGTTGGAATCCCATCATCTACATTCTCATGAACAATCAGGTAACAACTGACAACTTACTACAACATGAGGGAGAAATGCGAACACAATACAGTCTTGACAGTTCTAGTCGATGGTCCGGGCTATGATTTGACATCCTTTGATTGTATTTTCATGTACTGTACGGTTTGATTCTGTCACGGCGCCATCATGAATGGTTATAGTCATACCTTTCACACCTTTTGGCTGAGCCGGCAGAATCTGGGAAGATCTGGGAAGGCCCTAGGAAGGCCCTGGTCAGTCCAGGTGTACTCATTTCCACGCCCGTTCTCCGTTTATTGCAGTTCAACGCGCTTCTCATTCCCAAGTTCTGGCGGAATGTGTCCTCGGATGACGGCTCCCACACCACAAACCATCACCCCACCAAACCACCCCACATCAAGAACCGGTTTACGTCGCCAGCTCCCTTGATAGGGTCGCTTTCGGGTCAGACCTACGACATGTCCAGCAAAGACAAGCCACGCCCCGATTCACACAACACTCAAGTGCTAGACCAGCCCAACTCCGAGCAAATCGGTAGCATCAGGATCACCTTCACCCAACCTTGGAGGGATGGGTCCAAACTGGCCGACATGGACAGCACTGAGGCGGTTTACGGGGATGAAAGCGCATATCGGAACAAGACCACGATTGCCCGTATCCAATACACCAGCAACTTCAAAGACTTCAAAGAAGATACCAGATTTTAACACACACACACACACCCTCCTCGTTGGTTTAGGTGAGTGTATAGGACTCTTGGGCTTGTTGAATGGGTGTCTGACTGATCTCTGTGCCCTTTCAGTGCATTGTGGTTGGCAAAAGATGAAAACGTGATGGATTTTATCGCGATGCACCCGACGTCTCCTTGAGTACCTGATCGAATGCTCTCATATCTCCATCCCTCTCTTTCTTCCAAAAATGATAGACAATTTTATCTTGTATCGTACAGTAAATGTTAATATGTCTCTGTGACTTTCTGGGGCCATCCCCAACAAATTGCTGGATAGACAGTGGTCCAAATAAAAGTTTTTTGTGACATCCTTTTTGGACAATTTGACCTGCACTCAATCGTGCATTCTTTCATCGGTTTATGAATTGTATGTACCGCACCCATCGTACATATGTCGGGCGTAGTGGTTGAGAATCTGCAAAACGTACAACATTACCGTCCAGAGGCGAATTT
>NC_081445.1:5490700-5560096 GCF_007210705.1 Tigriopus californicus | reverse complement strand
GCGAGTTTTTTAAACGTTCGCACCTTTGAGTTAAGGCTTAGACGCTACCCAGAATGAGCACTCGCTCACTACTTTGGCGAGTGTATTCTCATACCGGTTAACGTCCAAGCGGTCAGTTAGCTCCGAGGTACTAGCTTTAAAAAACAGGCCTCAGATATGCAACATCCCTCCCTGTGATCTGTCTACGTTCTTAGTTTGAACAGAAGCCTTCCAGGGCCCCTTTGTCGTCTGTCAGAACCTGAGTTCAACTTGCATTTGTAATTTTGGGAGAAATCTAAAGCCCCGGCCCTCTCTCTGGTGGCTCTAAAGTGCAAACCGGAATGCGATGTTTTGTAATCAAAGGTCCAACTTTCGTACCACACTCTGCCTTTGATTTCTGCATTTCTGTCTCATCTTTTAAGTACACCCTAATCGATTGACGCATTTTCGCATGTCGTTGAGTGACAAACGATTGCAAGTCATTCATTGTTCTGGTTAAAAGAAGATGAATCAAAATTACCCCATTGTTCTGCGGGTAGCAATAATGCCATTTCATACTCGTCTGAAAATGGCCACCCAACGGAAGGTGCAAAGTGGCTTGAAAGAGCAAACCTATATACCTGTTGCGTTCTTCTGTCTTTTTCGCTCTCGCTACTTCTACTTTCAACTTTCAAGGGGCCCTTAAAGGCCAAATTAAAGTATCATTAGACCTCGAAATGGTTCTTTAGGATGAATACCAGCAGTATGTCAATGAGAGAAGGCAATGCAAGCCCCCTCGAGACGAATGGAATCCGCTCAAAAGTTGCCTCTTATTTGGGCAAAATCAGATTACATGATACCGAAATGTAGGGCAACTTTGCTCACTATTTGGTAGTTAAGGTACGGTATAATCTAGTCTGTTTCTGGTATTGGTCACATCCTCCGAAAATCTCCATTTTCAGGAATCTATTGGTTTCAAACTGAGACGCCATCATGAATAAATAAATACCTATGTATAAAAATATGTTATACCAAAGGATGACATCTCATCAAGGTTGCCACAATTTGTGCAATTGCTTATTGGTTTTGCCACTCCTACCACCTTCTTAGTGAATAAAGAGAAATGGAATTGTTAAGTATAAGTGAGTGTTACAATGTATAAGATAAAGAATTTAAAAGAATATGATAGAATGTTTTAAGATACAGCTATGCTTGATGCAGCCTAGTTAACGGGTTTGAGCCATGTTTTTGAGCGTCCATACTTGTTAAACCCTATATTTTCCCTTTTACATCACGTAAATACGATTTCAACTACATAAACATCTGAATATCTAACCTTTTAATAACATATTTTAGCGCCCTCTAGCCATTACTCAAGACGTAGAGGACATCGAACTCAGTAATCTAAATTGTTTCTTCAACCTTTTAGTCAAATCCTAGAACTAACTAGTTTAGTTATTGTTGTAACTTTATCTTGAAACGGATAAATTGCGTAGATTAATTGTAGTATCGTGTAGTGCCTTTGCGTGGCCACCTGTATAAGTACCCAGGCTCCTGATAGAGTCTGGTGAAATTAAATCTACAAGCAGGGGTAGTGGACAGTCATGCCGGTCACGCCAGGGACACGGTCACCCCAGCACTGCTCCTAAAACCATTAAATACTGTAGGCAGCAACGAATTTTGGGAGCGAAATGTTACTAAATACAACATGCATTGGAACTTGAGGTATTAGTTAGACGTTAAAGGATCATAGAAATAAGTTCATTTTTGAGTTTAATTACTCTTTAGCCGTTTAGCATTTTTCCTAATGGCATGACTCTTTTTCCAACTACACCCTCACGCACAGATTGTCGAAAAATACACAAAAAGTGCGACAATTTCGTCAAAAGAGTCCCATTTTCTTGCCTTATGTCTTTCCAATGTTTAAGCTAGCAAGTGAAGTGAAAAAAAATTGAATATNAAAATACACAAAAGTGCGACAATTTCGTCAAAAGAGTCCCATTTTCTTGCCTTATGTCTTTCCAATGTTTAAGCTAGCAAGTGAAGTGAAAAAAAATTGAATATATATATGGATAGGCCAAGTAATTGGTGTGTGTCTCAATTCGATCAGAACTCAATAGCATGGATTGTCGCCAATACATAACAATATGTAGTACCCTGGCTCACTTTGAAACTTGTTGACAAGAAGGCCAACCAGTTTTGAGGACTGAGAGATCAAGTGCGACAATCTCATCTTGAAATCGTCAATCATTGACTTTGTGCCACCAATATATTTTAGTACGTATCTTTAAAAAACTGATGTGCGCGCTCAGTCTTTGGAGCTCCACTGTACAGTCCCAGCCTTTCTAGCCTCTCTCAATACGATAGCTCTCTCATACCCTCAATGTTCCTGGTAAAACATCTTTGGACCTCCTCGAGCTTTGGCAAACCTGGTGAACTAGTTGGAGCCCAAATGGTCGAGGCATATGCAAAATGTGTCTGACTAGTACAGATTTGGCATCGTCATACTATCTCTGGGCTTTAAACGTTCGATAAATCCAACCTCATGTTTGAAAAGCCGAGTTTCAACTCACCCATATCTTTGATATGCCAATATGTTAATCCATCCTTGTAGTAAAATGAAAACTAAGCCCTCAATTTTGCGAGTCAACCCCACAGATGTTTAACTACATTGTGACCGGAAAGGTCAAGCCATCAAATAAGATCTATGTCTGGACGCGATTTCTTCTCCTTGATAAGCTTTGTGACCGACCTTTTCTCAATTGGCTGTATTTTCTTGCATCATTCCTAAAAGGGTTGGCCTCTAATGGATAAGTTAAACCACTCGGTTACAATAGATCCTCAAGTCAAGAGCGTGTATAATCTGGGCTCTTTCTGAGCATACTAAGCTTCGGCACTGAAATGTCCTTTCAGGCATTATGAATCATAATTTGGTTGTAAGGAGCTTGGCTTGGATAAGAAAACAGTTCATGTATTGAAAATGCGACATTGGAACCACAAATGGGGACAGTTTTAGCTTGTTGCTTCGATACCAGTGGATGCGCCCCTACTGGCTAAAACTCCTGCCAAGAAACCAGTTGATAAAAGAATGAGCTCATTGTGCCAGTGCTAGAACTTTATCAGTAAATATAAACGTTTGAAACTAAGTTATAACGAGTTAGAGGTATTTCTTTCATTACATTTTCCCTACAAATATTTGAGGGCAGGAAATTAAAAAAATCAAGGGGCCGGAAAAAGAAGAGAGTTGGACTTCATTGTTTTGACTAGCCTGGATTCTCAAAAGGCTTGAAGGTGCTCTCAAACCGTACGTTAAGCCTCTGCGGTCACTAGTAGTGCTGGGGCGAGTTCGGCAAAGCTCGGAATCGTACGAGTCCACTGACTTTTTGACTTTTTGCCGGACTCGCGAGTCTTTTACTACAGTCAGTTCTAGCAACAAGACTCGTCTGGCGACCTCGAGTCTGGCCAATTTATCCAAAATCGAGGGATCAGTAAGGGATCCCTCGACCTTAACCATTTGCTTCCTAGCACAAAAGACACTTCCTAACATTGTCTTGGATCTCATTCTTACCGAGTCTGTTAGCTAAAAGACCATGACCTACCTTGTCAAAGGCCTTGGCAAAGTCGAGATAAACTACATCGACTGATTCATGGCTCTGCAGTCCCTCAATAACCTGCTCTATATGCTCAATTAGTTGAGTAACCGTGCTAAAATGTACTCGGAACCCATGCTGGCTAGGAGGAAGGACTTCATGTATATCAAGAAATTCAACAAGTTTGAACTTCATGATCTTCTCAAACACGTTCGCAATATTTGACGTGAGAGAAATCGGCCTATAGTTACTGGGGAGTGACTTATCTCCCCCTTTAAAAAATTGGAACAACTTGAGGCAGCTTCAGCGAGGATGGAAACTTACCCTGATCCAAGATGCACCACATCAAATACGAGAGAACAGGGGCAAGAACCAGTGCGTATCTCATCAGAAACTGAGATGTCACACCATCAGGACCAGGAGAGCTTTGACCAGGAGAACTTGAAAGCCTCAAATCCCTGATGGCCGCTAAAGCATCTTGATCTGCGACTACAAGATCATATAACCGCTCAACTTGACACGCCTCGCTAATCACAATAGACTCATCATTAGAGCTATGAGCTATTGCTCCTAAGCTTGCTGGAGTTGAAAACACACTAGAGGCATGATCTCCAAGTATGTTGGCCGTGACCTCTACTTCGTCTATGGCTCGCCCATCGGCCTCAAAAGGCCCTAGAGGGTGTTTGAACTTCCTCTTAGAGTTTGCATAACAGAAAAATGCCTTTGGATTCGACCTGACCTTCTGAACTACTCTACTCTCCTTTTTCAATTGATTATTCTCACTGGAGGTCTTAATTCTACCTTGGATCAAACCTCACTTTCTTTGAAGGCAAGCCATAACTTCTAGATTCAAATTGTTTTAGAGCCTTTTTCCTATTTTACAACTCTTTTCAAAATGTGTCACATCAATTTTTCGGTTGTTTTTGGTGCTAGCAGATTTACGGAAAAGCGAACAACAGGTTTTTCGAATTTTCTAAAATCAACTTTTCAAAAAAAAGAAGTCTAACTGGACCCATCCTCGTACCGCCATTGAATCCGTTCAGGAGTATCTTTCACTCACATTAATGCGGAACATTTATTTCCCTTTATGTTTCAGCCAGTCTGGCACCTTGCAAGGCCACGTTGAGAGCCAGCTTTGCCGCTGATATGGGTTTTCTTGGCACTAACCTGGTTCTGGCCATGACCAGCGAGGTCGTGATCTCCCCATCTCTTTCCATGTGCCGAAGGTAAGTGATGGTTCTGCACTTGCATTGCAGAACGTTTGCATTTGGGTTGATTCCACGCCGTTTGGAACCAAGCATCTCTGATACTGGATCTTTGATAACTCCTTGGCTGTAGCTAGCCAGCGTTGCCACCAAGCCTTTTCCTTCAAGTTCACTGCACCATCTAACGACAGGTTTATCCTGGAGAGTTGTTTCATTCTGATCTTTCCTTTAAAAATGAAAGGAGCATTCCAGCCACCTTGCCTAGAAGGCCCCTTTCCCCTTGAATTGCTGCTCTCCGTCAAGGCTCTTTGGTGTGAACGAGATGGTGCCAACAGAGGGATCCCAGTGCATCCCCGAAACTTTTCTTCCATCAATAGTCACTTCCACTTTATTCTAAGTTTCGTCAATAATTTCCTCCTGGACCTCTTGAGCATTTGTGGTCCACTTGCTTAATGAAGGCATCCGTTCTTTAAGGTTACTGAACTTGGTTGGTTTGAATCGCATCTTCCTTTTTCTGATGACGATTTAGGTTATGTATTCATCCAAATCGAATCGGGTTCTGACCATATCCAGAACCTCTGGACTTCCAAATTCCTCAGTGGCGTTCTTCAAACAGTATGGACTGCCTGGCAAGTTCAGGGCTTGTCACCGACCACAACCCCCGTCATTGCAAATAACTCGGGTTCGTCCTCTCCTTCCCTCTACCAGGATCGATGGAAACCTGCATCCTCCTTCCTGTGGAAGCTCTGTTTGGCAATGGTAGTTGGGACTCTTCCACGTACTACCCATCCCAATCTGCAGTCAAATGCATAAGGTTCCTCCATGATCCAACCACACCAATATATCAAATGTATTCCTTCGCAGGTGCTCAACGGTAGGACCTTTGGATATTTCATGCTGTCTTGGATACTTTTCCAAGGGAACAGTCTCAAGTTGGGGCACACTAGGAAAAGGACCATGGCCTCAAAACGGGATTCGTCCTTTTCGTTGAACCCCCTGCCTTCAGGGTTACAGAGCCAATGTGTTGATTTACTTGCCTGGAATCGAGGTGTGATTTGACTTTTTTCTTTTTGGACTTCTGTATCCCCAGACTGGCCACCAGCGACTCACTCAGAAAGGAGGTAGCTGTCCGAGTCCTCATTCATCTTCATTCACTTGCGTTTTGGCAACAGCCTCCTTGTCATGGTAAGTTCATGGTATTGGGATGACTCCAAGACAACCCATCCCATGGACGGTGTTTAGTCATGCCGTCCAGCCACAAGCAATGTTTTCCTTGGCAATACGGTTTTCGATATCTCCATTCTTCTGTAAACACGCAATCAGAGATTCGTTGTCCTCTTTCCAAGAGCTAACATAACTGAAACCTGCACACCAGTTGCCTTCTTAGGGCTTCGCTCGCTCGTTTGAATTTTTCGCAACCCTTCTCCTTATACGGACCATGACAGATCTGACAAGATTCCGACTTCAGGTGGCTTGCATTCCATTTTCTTGGGCCTTGGATCGAGTCCGTACTGTGGTTTGCACCTCAGGCTCGAAACATCGATCCCTCCTCGCTTTATCCATGGACCATTCTCTGAAGTAACTAATCCTCTCGGTATGTTTCAAGAACTTGGCACAACTGTCCCAAGGGAAGAAGTACTCTTGGTCCATTTCGTGCTCCAACCTCTCCATCAAAACGTCAAGGAGTCCATATCCCTTGGAGAGTAGTCGTGTCACCATTTGCATGTGGACTTATATGGAATCTACAAAAGTGGGAAAATTATCCGGATCTCCATCCTTACCTCCGGAAGATATTGCAATGCTTGAAGATAAACTCCTCTTTGTACTTGGGTATCTCTAAATCGCTTGTGGAGAACGTTTCGGGTTACAATGTGGGCTAATTGTGAGCCTGATCCGATTTGGCTTTGAATTTGGTTATGTCATTCCTCCTTGTGGGACGGGTGAGGTCAACCTACCGCAATGATGGCACGATATCATCTTTAGCATCCGCTATCTGCATTTTGGCATCAGCTTGTGGAAAATCTCGGGCGCTGTCACCATTGTCGTGACGTTATTGTCTGATCCCATCCCTGAGAAGCATTTGTGACTTAAAACACTATAAAAGTGTAATCTTTGAAAATGTGTTTAACAATCATCATGATTACACTTAGCTACACATTCACTTGAATTCTGAAGACAATACATGCAACAGACAATGTTATAGATTTGGTCGTTTCTTGAAGACTTTGTGGAAATTGATTAAAATTAGCTTCTTTAAGGCTTCATTGGTTTTAGTGAAATTTTCAGTGACTGCTCAACGAAGTGTCCTTTGAATGGTTCAAAAATACATTTTCAAAAATCTGCTTTTTTGTGGGTTTTAAATATGGTTGCATAACGGTTTGAATTAGTTTGAAATTATGCAAGAAAAATAATCTTTGGTTTTTGTGAAACTGAATTTGCATTAGGAAATTGAATTAAGATATAACCGGGGCATTTGGGGGTTGAAAACGATGAAATTTGGACCATGAAATCCCATGTAGGTCAGTAATGGTGTAATGGATGATATCGTAATTTATAATCAAGTGCTACTAACTAAGGGTGTTCCCAATTTTCATGGAATGGGTTTTTGAAAATTGTAGTTTTTGTGATCAAAGTTGTTCCCGATGATTTTTTGAGGCAGAAAAGTGCCGAGATGTGTTTGGGAAACTCTCTGGAAACTTGATAGGGCTTTTTGAACACCGTGTAGCACAAGGGGTTGTCGCAAATTCGTAAAACAAGAACACAAGCACCATATTTTCTTGTCTTGAGAAAGGTGATACTATCAATTGAATTGTTTATCAATTGGGCTCGGAAAAGGAAATTGTTTTTGAGGGCCAAATAATAACTAAACAATTATTAAAAGACAAGAATTTTTTTTATCAGTTAAATTTTTTTTTGGCAACAAGGTAAGCACGCTTAAATGTGCAAAAAGTACGTAAAATGAGTGCCAACCCTCAAATTAGAAACTTACATTTAAAACTTTAATCGGAAATTCTCGAGGTTTAGTTTTTAAAGATGAAATAGAAAAAATGTGCTCGCTCATAGTAATTATGTGATTGTTGCTAAACCCGAAACAAACATTTGGAACCTCTAATATTGATCAATAATGAATGTGACATGTTCACATGACAACAGTGTGACATCCCTTTTTTCACTAAATGTTGAATTCTATTTTTTTATTCCGTCATGCTACTTTGTTTAGGTGATCTTGTGGAAGAGTGAATGGGTGAGGAAAGAAAATATCATGAATAGCCAATCTGGGAAATTTAGGTTATATTTCAATTATTAGAACCCACACATACTATGGATAGTATATGCTAGTATATTGACGCTTGATTTTTATTTTTTATTTTTTTGCATTCGTTCTGACCAATCGGGATCAACCTTGGCGCATGGAAAATTGAATCAACTTCCTCCTCCGCAGTCGCCGCCACTACCACCACCCCCACCGCCACTGTCCCCTCCTCCTCCTCCACAATCGCCACCACCACCACCGCCGCCACTGTACCCTCCTCCTCCTCCTCCTCCGCCTCCGCCTCCGTAATCGCCACCACCACCACCGCTGCCACTGTCCCCGCATCCTCCTCCTTCGCCCCCGTAATCACTGCCATCACCATACCCCGCATTGCTGTAGCCCCCTCTTGTCCCAGATTGTCCCTTTCCACTGGATGCAAAGTTACTGCTGTTGGAAAAGCCATAATTTTTCAAGCCCGTGTTGGCTTGGACCGAGCCACTTTGAGTGTTGTAGTATACGGAGTTATCCGATGGGGTTTTGGCTTTGTCCAGGCGTTTGAACAAGTAAGCCAGGATCACGATCAGGACCGCCATGATAACGGCGGAGATACTGCCTCGGATGGCATTGGCCTAGAAGTAGGAACAATTTATTCTAACAATGAGTTGTGAAATTGTTGTTTGTTGTTTTGCTCAAGTCACCATGACAAACCGCTTATTATACCATGAGGAAAGACCTTCGTGGTTTCTTTATTTACTAATGTGTTTGTTTTGTGTTGGAGTCCTGCACGGGTGCATACTAAGCCCCCCAAAGAAAGACAGCGATTCCACGGATGGGACCAATGAAGAAGGAGCCTTCACCTTCGATTTGTAGGAAATGATTTCTGGCCATTGGATCATGATATAATGGCACTTACCCCATATTCCTGCCAATAGGTTGGGATTTCTTGTTGTTCTTCCATCACGAAGACAGATTGCAACTCGTCTTGTTGCCCTTTTTCTGCAAAGCGAGATTTTTCACAAATTATAAACGCTCGTCATCCTTGCCACCTGATATCGTTTATATGAGCCTGTTTATGAGTTGATAATACAAGGAAAATATTTATGATCCGGCTTGGCAAGGTAATGCTGGCCTGTACCTGGGCCAATTTCTTTTGATTCTCGTTCACAAAACTTAACTTACATGTTGCAAAGGATTCCTTTTATCGCACCATTCGTAAAACTCCAGGAATCATGAGGATATCCCAAGTTTCCTCTTCGTTGGCGAATGAAGGTTTCTCGTCTCCCGTGTGATTTGTGAATCGTGCTTGGACAAGACTTGGGTCTGTTTATTGTGATAATTTAAAGAGGTCCTGCACCGACCTGGTGTCACTCAGGGAGTCAGCTTTAGAATAAAAGTGAGTCCTTCTACCAAATTCAAGCCGTACCTGTATAGGGAAGAGTATGCCCCAATGCAGAAGCCTCTTTATTCAATGGTTCGCCATCAGCCAGGGTTGCCATTTTCAGTATTTAGGAATTCAATACTGTTTTTGAAAATAAGATAAAAAAAAACAAAGTTTCCTTACCAACACTTACTCCATGGCTTCCAGTAAGATAATCAACTGAAACATTATATTGTCCAATGTCAAGCCAAGCTTAGGTGGTTGGTTGGTTTGGCGTGTGGACAAGGTGAATCCCCTTCAAAGTTCTGACTCAAAAGTAAGACGTTTTGGCAGAACTTCTCCGACGTACGCATGTATGTCCTATGCTCCTTATCAACCTGCATTGGTACTTGTCATTTCCTGGAAGCGGGTCTGGTCGGGAAAACCATGATTGAAGGTATACTAGAGATGCCCACACGGTAGAGGTTGGCAGTACTTTTAAGTTCGTATTTCTATTAGGCTGAGGGCTGAAGATAGAGCCCTTCCCTTATCACACAACTCATACAGGTAGTATTGTACTGAGTGCGGATGTGAGTATAAGCAGTAGATGATCGGGCCCTGGTTTGAGTGTATTTATGTACTGTGCGCGAGGACGCTCTGAATCATCACAACAGGTTGTGAAGACGTGAAGGGCTCCAAGACAATTCATACCTAACCACCACTATTGCTAGCATTGCCAATACTCGTGCGGTGATACTTCATGAGAAATTATAACAAAGTGTGTTTGCAAGGAGCTCATCCTCGGAATTTAATGAGTTATGAGCAAGGACACATCTTTCGGGAGTGAGGTGTCTTTGGAATTAATGCCACCTGGAATCTGACTTGTAGGTGCGTTTTCGAGACATTGTCCTCTCAGGAGGATCAGTATTGGGAGGGTTGATAAGTGAATTGAGACCATTGATCAGGTTGGAGGACACATGAGCAACATCAATAACAACAACACCACCAACAACAACAGCAACATTCTGCTTCTGCCCTTCCCCTGAGAGCATCATCATGGCCGACAATACGGACAATGAGAACACGTTCCAAGGCTTGGAGATCTTAGATTACATCGTAATCGTGGCATACTTTCTCTTCGTCCTGGGAGTGGGATTATTTGTGAGTAATCACGTATCTTATGAATGGAATTTGGAACCAATTATCATGGGCGTGACAAAAAACGTATCATTCATTTGATGGTTCATAATTCACAGTCCCACAGAATTCACGTTTGACTCAAAAATGCCAATTACATTGACTATGGCTCTATTAAGTAACAAAATGGTGAACGTAGAGAGAACAATTACAAAAAAGGCTTTCGTTTTTCGGCAGAGAACACCCCAAATCTGTGATGCTAATGACAACTTTTGTTAGCCCTTAACGAACAATTGAAAAACAATCCCACAATCCCAATGCATAAGAAGTAGGAATGTGCTCAGAATGGAACTAAGTCTCTCCTTTTCCTTTCCAGGTCTCGTACCGAAGTAATCGATCATCGCTCTCGGGATATTTCTTGTCTTCCAGGAGCATGCATTTCATACCGGTAAATATCTTCGAGGTTTGCCACACAAATTCCCAAATTCCAGGTCTAATTATAAGCTCCATACCGACCAGGAATTGATGGGTTGTTGCAACATATTAATTTGGGGGACCAGAGACAGACAGGCTCCAACTTATCATTTAGGGAACAGCTCGTATATATGAAAAATAGATACGTAGTAAGGGTAGGCTTCAAAAGGATCATGAGTGGCTGGGAACTCTATTTTCAAACTAATTGTGTGATCTTTTGTCAACTTTTGGGTTATTTAAGATCCCTTGACATGCGTTGGCATGCGTTTGAATCAAGCATTGGTGCATGCATGATTGGCAGAAAAGAAACCAGAATATGGACGCTGGGTCTTATTGTAAACATTAGCATTGAACACACCCGAGAAACGTTCTCAAAGTTTACTCTCATTCATATCTTTGATATACCGGTAGGCTAATCCATCCTTGCAGGAAAATGTAAAATAAATACTTCGAACGCCTTTAATTTCCTAGATTCTGAAAGCAAATGCACTCTAAGGTAATTTGACCAACACGCATTGGGAATCAACAGCAGATGGATTGCTGCACTGTGAATGTCAAGGTCGGATCACCTAATAAAATTATGGCTTCAATGATTTCTTTTCCTTGATAAACATTGTTACCGAACTTTTTCTCGATTCGCTTAGATAAGGAAGCGAATGTAGGAGTGAACTTGATGCCAATACATCGCAATTAAATATGCATACAATAACGTAATCAAGGTGGTCGACAGAGGAGTTCTGTACTGACTGTAGTTTCTTATATCACCCCTAAAAGTGTTAACTAGGGCTAAATCCTTTCTTGTACCACAATACCATTGGAACGTCATTTGGTGTAATTGGTGACATTTATTGGCGACGGGTGCTTAATTACTAACTGATATTAAACTTTGGTTCTTGTATTGGCTTACTTACTCCTGTTGTTACGTCAACTTATAAGTTTCAAACTTTAGTTACAGAAGTACGAAGGTCAAGAATTAGTGCGCTTACAATGACAGTAGATGGTGCTTAGTTAAATATCTTAGAACATTTAAGCCTGATCCAAAAGGAGATATTATCGAGGCATATCCGTATAACCATTTGACCTTTTGATTGAACCAATTAGATTGTGCGACCGCTGAAATTGTCAATGTCGATTGGGCAGAGTACGAAGAAAAGTTATCCAATGGATAGGCATAAGAGCCATGAATACCATGGTGTTTTTATCTATCTACCTTTAAATTTAGATTCATCACATAAGATGGTAAAATATGTCATTCAAATTATAAACCTACGAGGTATTCGGGGCCTGTCAGCACTAAACTAAATCCGCAAAAATGAGCTCAAAAATGGTCGAAAAACACACGATCACTGTGTATGAATGGCCACACACTTCATTGTGGAAGTTAATAGAAAGGAGAAGACTTATATTTACCTAGTACTATGCACTGCTATCCGAGGGAATAGGAATAGTTTTGGTCCAAAATAGTCGAGCCTGCTTTTTTCTGATCTGCAGAAACTAAGTTTGACTTAGATCATTCTTGGAGAGAGTTTTAGGAGCTTTACGGGTTGATTGAAACCTAAGCATTCTGACACCTTTCATTTTAACTCATCCCATGAAGTCCAAACAATCCTCAGGGATGTTGTTTATTCAAATGTGCTCAAAGTTCTTCTAAGTGGCCAAAACCTCGCCTTTCACTCATTCTAAGGCTCTCAACTGTTTTCCTCTTTCATAACCTTGACCCTGAAGCAATGAGCCTCATTTTCATTATGTTTCCATGTACCTTCTGTCGAGGTCTTGGTGACACAATCTATAGTCAGGATCAACATTTCAAGACCCGTTTCTCTTCTTTTCAGGTTGGAGCCTCTTTGTTTGCCAGTAACATTGGATCCGGTCACTTCATTGGTTTGGCCGGTTCTGGCGCGGCATCCGGAATTGGAGTGGCGGCCTTTGAATTCACGGTGAGATCATTAAAAAGCGTGTATTTTGAGTCTAAAAGGACTTTTACTATTATATAACGGGAAAAAAGGTCCATGGGTCCATTTTGATGTCCTTTGTTTGTATACTCTACGTTTTGTACTATTGTCGGGTCAAGGATCCCCCAGGTTTTCTTGATGCCAACAATACTGATAAGTATCGAAAGTACGCAGTACACCATAATCGGTCTTGAAAACTGAATGAAGGCTGTCGGTTTCTAAAGACCAAGACACTTTGTTTGGTATGAAAGCCAATCATTTCACAGACACCTTCCATCCAGCCTTGCAAGGGCATCATGATGACATCATCGTCAAAGACTTGGAGAGCTCCAAGATTCGGAAATAGAAATAGATCAATCTCGAAACTCAAAACCTAATTAGACACGATCCTCGTGAGCCGAAAACCGAGATGCATGTGGATCTTCATGGAGGCATTCGATCCTCAAGAATGTATTCCTAAATAAGAGCCAGTTATAGTGGGTAGTCGTACATTGATAATCCCAGATAGCTGACAATTGAACGATGTATTACCTTAGTGTATCTTCCAAACCTTATTGGGATCCTTTCTGTAATTTGGCTTCAAGAGATGGTGGCTTTGAAGCCTTCATGCATTCATGGAACATCAACACACACGCATGCAACTAGATTTGAGGGCACGCTCAATGAATGCAAAGTTTCACGTGACGGTTTATTTTTGACCAGTTCAATTTTTAGATCGAGGACCACCCTCAATATTCCTACAGTGTATTTCTTTTTGTCTCGAGGGACTTGCGCTGAATGAATGATATGATGCACGTATTCAAATAAGCTTTTCCTGGTATGAAAATCTCTCTCTTGGAATTGGGATGACGATACATTTAAAACGACTCAGATTACTTGGATCGTGAACAATCTGCATGAAGAAGTAATTAAAGGCTGTTTTCCCATTTTGCCCAAGTCAAAGGGAATCAAAGAAATGCAAACAATGATAGTTTTTAACGTCTTTAAAGTAAGGTTTAAGTAAATGTCGTTCACATACTTACCTCTGGATATTTGCTTGATGAATTCAAGCCCCCAAGGAAAAGCTGGCTTGATCCGAAAAGCCGACTTTAACGTTATCTTGCAAGAACAATTGTGCGTTGCTACTTTTTACCCATTCTGCGACAAACAAAGGGTTATTAAACTTCCGGTACTCTTAATCTCTTTTTGACAATATGATGTTTCAGTTGTTACTAAAAGATTAGACAACCTGCTTTTAATTTCAATCTAGACTCTGAAATTGAAATTATTGTTAATTAGGTCTTACGTATCATTCCTTTTGATCCATGTTATAATCTTTCTTACTCCTTCTTTCAGGCCATTTACTTCTTGATGATGCTGGGTTGGTTGTTTGTTCCGGTTTACATGGCTTCTGGAGTGTATACAATGCCCGAATACTTAAAGAAGCGCTTTGGTGGTGAGAGGATCCGAATATATCTCTCAGTGCTAGCTCTTTTATTGTACATCTTTACTAAGATTTCTGTAAGTAGTCGGAACCTTCTCCATGAAAAGTATGTGATTTTTTCATCCTGAAACCATCCACTTTCCGTTCGTAGGCTGACCTGTTTGCTGGTGCTCTGTTCATCACTCAAGCCACACAAATCGAAGGAGATTATGCCATCTACATATCAATCTTAATCTTATTGGCCATTGCATGTCTTTTTACGATCGCCGGGGGGCTCTCTGCTGTGATCTGGACAGATTTTGTTCAGACTGTTTTAATGATTATTGGCGCTTTCATCCTCTGTGGAATTGGTAAGTCGGAAAAGGAACTCAAGGAGAAAAGGGAACCACGTGTCCTGAATCCAAAGGCCGGTTCAATTTTAGGGTTCCAAGAAACTGGTGGCTATAACCAAATGGTGGAAAGCTTCTTCAAAGCGGTGGCCCAAAACCGATCACATTCCGACCCCAACGACTCTTCCAGTGAGCTTTGTGGTGGCGTGCCCGACAACGCTATGCACCTAGTTCGGGGCGTGGACACCGACCTTCCTTGGACCGGCATGCTCTTCGGTCTGGCCATCAACTCGATTTGGTATTGGTGTTCGGACCAAGTCATCGTACAAAGGTCATTAGCCAGTAAAGATATGATTCACGCCAAGGCGGGGACCATCCTGGCTGGATACCTGAAGCTTTTGCCCTTGTGGATCATGGTGTTTCCCGGGATGGCCGCCAGGGTACTTTTCCCTAATTCTGTGGCATGTGCCTCCCCAGACGCTTGCTTCGACGTCTGCAAGTCAAGGTAAAGTTTCTTACCATGCATACTATCACGGAATTCGAGAGATGTGGACTGTGAACAGAAGCGCAAAATTCTCATCTCCTAAACAATGCACTTTATTCAAAATAAGCACTTCATTGAATCACAAGGTCTTGTCGAATACATACGTAAACTTGGCTTTACTTGAGCCCAAAAGCACGCTTACGGTACAAAGGAGATGTGGCCAAACTTCTGTAGTAATCATTACATAACATTCAAATTTTCAGCCTGCTCTTGGTCAGCTGCATAAGCTTTTGACAACATAACTTAAAGCCGGTCAATTTGACATGAAGCTGGTTCACTTCACAGTCCATATTTCTAGAAGTTCGTGACATTATGAAAACAACTACGGCTATCCGAATTCACCTACGTATCTTCATCGTACAGAGCTGGCTGCACAAACATCGCCTTTATCAAACTGGTGAACGAGAGAATGCCCATGGGACTACGTGGGCTAATGCTAGCGGTCATGATGGCTGCCCTCATGTCCAGCTTAACCTCGATTTTCAACTCGTCCTCGACCATTTTCACCATGGACATCTACACAAGATTCAGGTACAACGATGTGCATGTACTCGCTATCCATCCCAATATTTGTGCAATTTGGGTGCTGCAGGCTTACGCCGCTGCGTAGGCGCCCCCAGGCCCTTGCAACCGAAAAGTTAGGTTATGTTTGGTTGGATTAGGTCAGGTCTAAAATATTACAATGATCACTGAAAATGTCACTCTGCACAAATCTTGGGATGGATAACGGTTACCCCATGTGCAACCCACTACAATTTTCGAGATTGCCCAAAACTCAGAAGTGTGGTGAGCTTTAATGTGAAATCTTCTTGTTAGGAAAAAAGCCTCCGAATTCGAGCTTCTCATGGCCGGACGAGTTTTCGTCCTGGTCTTGGTGGTGATCAGCATCATTTGGATCCCGATCATCAACGCTTCTCAGGGATCCCAATTGTTCGTGTACATTCAATCCATTACCAGCTATCTGGCCCCTCCTATTTGCGCGATATATCTCCTGGCCATGTTCTGGCCCAGATGCAATGAACCCGGGGCCTTTGCCGGTCTCATGGTGGGGCTGATTGTGGGCCTGATCCGGTTTGGGCTTGAATTTGGCTACGCCATTCCTCCTTGTGGGTCAGGTGAGGCCAAGCCACCTCAATGGTGGTACGATATCATCTTTAGCATCCACTATCTGCATTTCGGCATCATCTTGTGGGGAATCACGGGCATTGTCACCATTGTCGTGACGTTATTGACGGATCCCATCCCCGAGAAGCATTTGTACCGACTCACGTTTTGGAGTCGACATTCGGACAAGGTTCGAATTGATTTGGACTCTGAGGAGGTTGAGCCTCCCGCTCAAGAGCAGGAAGATGTTCAGTCACTAAAGGCCTTAACATGTAAGTGAATGGGTGTCCGTAAATAGACTCTCCATAGAGAGCGATTTCGTATAACTTTCCTTGATGGTGTTCCAGCCCACGTTGAAGATGTTAGTTTCGTACGGAAATGTGTGAACTTCCTTTGTGGCATTGATAACAAAGATAAGTCAGAGGAACCCCAAGAGGACCAAATGGCTATCGCTGAGTTGACGCCCGAACAGAAGGCAACAGAAGCAGCCTTGTTTCTGAAAGAAGAACCATTTTGGAAGAGGTATGAAACAAACCATTGCTCAATTTGAGACGCGAGTTTTTTAGATTGAGATTTAAGTTTTAACTTCAATTCGAAATGCTACAAAACTCGGGCGCTCAATCCTCAAGGCCTGTTGGTTTCTCTTCTCGTTTTGAATGTTATTTCTATTCGGCGATTTCTTACCACTCTCCTTTAACAGCCAAAAATGCGACACCAGTTCATAAAGGCCACAGTTCATTAATTTGCCTCTTCTTTCGGTAGGATTGTGAATTTGAACGCGGTCCTCATCATGGCCATAACTGCTTTCATCATCGGATTCTATGCCTGATTTTCATCGTCGAATGGGTTCATATCATATCAAAGAATACACTTCCAAATGCAATAGAGTAATCAAAATAAAAGCAATAATAATTGATGGTCGAACTAACTTAGATTTATTGCCAACATTCAATCCTCGAAGTCGTCGTCACTTGTCACGTGGGATCAAGGCCACCGCTCGTAAGTTCAGGTACTGTCATTGGTCCAACTAATGGTAGTGGAAATGGTGGGCTATTGCGAACTCTTGCAAGCTCTTGCAAGTTCGTTCAAGGAGTATTAGGCTCGAGCAACTCGAAAGAGCACTTCAATCTGGAAATTCTCCTTGTAGACATGCCAAGTTTTTTCCTTGTGAGGATTATCAATTTCTTCTCGCCGAAGGATCAATTGTCGCCTCTGAAGTTGTTCCACCGTTTGAGGAACATTGTGTCTTGCGGGGATTTGGCCTTCCACGTCTACAAAGAACGTATGGAACCTATGGAGTACAAAAACAGAAACCACGTTAGAGCTCGTAAACTGTATTGGGAACCAAACATTCATCGGTCGTTAGGATGTTGAGGGAAGGAAAAAATATGAAGTTGTTAACGTCGTGATATCCCAGTTTTTTTCCTCAACGAAATGTGTACACCAGAAAGCCAAGAAAAACAGAGTGGATTGTGGACACATATAGACATAGTACTTTAATGTTTTACTATTTCAAACAAATGAATGGCCGTGCAAATGGATTGGTATTGCACTATTTATTATGCACGACATTATCATGCTTTAAAAAGGCATTTCATTTGAACGAAAAGTATTACCTGTAATAGACACGTGAAGTTCGTTTTATTCACAGATCTTAAGCACTTTCGAGCAACAATTTAGGCATTATTTTTAACATGTAAGAGAGAACCTGGATCCAGAAAATATCACATGACATTTATCCAGATCTTAGAATTGAGGTCGGTTGTTTTGATGGTACACAAAAGAAAGAGTATTCTGTGTCATTTTATCACTGAAACTGCCTAGTTGCCCAACTTGTTAATACTTCGTTATGAAAGAAAAGCTCTAAGAACTTGATGCTTGTTTTGTCAGACGAATGTGGATGCACTCACCAGAAGTAGAACGCACAATCTTCATAGCCTTTCGGACAGCGACTCGAGGAGGAATAGAATTTCAATCTGATGTCGTGGACAACTTCTGGGCATTGATCTGACATTTTGATGGTTAGACAATCATCGTTTGGGTTGTAGTTCCACATTTGGGAATTCGTGAGTGCGTCATCTAAATACAACACATCCTGATGACGACTCGACACTTTCAAGGACAGATCGGATCCATTGCCTTTGCCAACAGTCGAAATCCCTGGAATTGAACACGACACATTACCTGAAGATGGAACGTTTTGATCGTTTGCACTATTTTCTCTCCATTCAAACATAACGTCAAACTGATTACGGACATCGAACCAATAATTTACGATTCCAAGGTATGGGGGGGAGATACATTCCAGGACGTGTGGTAATCAGGAATCTATCAAGGTCGTTGGGGTGCATAGCGTCTGCATACTTTTAGTTTGTAGGTGGAACAAGTAGTAATGGAAATCCTTTTACATAGACCCCTCTAGCTCTAATGGCAGCCCTACCCTGACGTCTGAGTCTGTTTCTGATGTACTCTCCGCCATTAAGTCAGACCACTTGAAAATAAAGGTCTTGAGGCACTTCACATTTGAATGAAAGGTGGTGCTGACTTTCTTCTCCAAGATATTTAATAGTAAAAAGTTTAGCGGATCCAAATTCGGTCTAAAATTGGATCAAACATTTATCATGTTCCTCTGGAACAATGATCGTAGTACTACCGTGGGTCAACAAGTGATTTCCCCGTTTTTCTTTCAAAGGCAGTTGGCCTTAAACCTAGAAATCAAAATGAGAAAATTTAGAAAAATGTAATGGGAACTAAAGAATGCACTTGGTTATCGAAATCATTGATGCTAATGGGAACGTATATTGATGTTATTCAATAAAAAAACCGTTTCTCGTAACCTGTTCCTACAGGCCTTCAAATTCAACTTGGTTGTCCAAAATGGGTCTTTAAAGGCCAACTACAACAATCTTTACCTGCTGATAAACTGAGAATGAAGGTAATACAAATTCCTCTCACAGTTTCCAAAAAAAGGGAAACCAAAAATTGTGTTTTGTCTTTTTTGTGTCAATGTATATGTCTGTTAACTATAAATGTCCTGGATCTGCAAATGATGAGATGCAAAAAGTGCGAACATGACCAAGAAGCAGATTTACTACTTTGCACGGTTTTTCAGCTCTACATCTTAGATTAAGAGCTTCTTATTGCAATGGGTTGTTGCTTTCCCTTTCACCATTAAAACTAAAATATTCATGTTGAAACTTTGGAAGTGATATCCTAAAGATCAATGATTTAGCCCTGCACTACACAGCAAATTACTTTCGGATTGCATTTCAGATTTTCCCAACGCCTCAGATTTTCTGAATGGTGAAATGAAGCATGCAGGTTGCAGTCACATTTAAAACCTGATGATAGGGCATGTGAAACAAAGAAAATTCAGTGCGGCCACACTGATTTTTAGCATTTTGAGGTGGGAGAAATAAGACAATCATTGTAGCCAACCTGCACTCACACTCGCTCTTCAATCCAATTGAATGTTCAACTACTGAGTGAGTTCTGCTACAAAACTCAAAAATATGTCATTTTAGTGCAGTTCTGCCATTATACTCTTGGCTCAATATCAGAATACTGTTAGCTCCAACGAGCCGGGAAGCTGAATTAAATGATAAATTCAGTCTATTCCCGGTGCAGGTTGGCCGTAATATTTGTCTTCCTCAAAATGCTCTATATCAGGGTTGCTGCACTACGTTCTTCTTGAATTTCCTTCCTTTGACATACCCAATTGGCCCTTTCAGGAAGGACCTAGAAGGCGCTACGTGCATTGACTGGTGGATTCCATCACAATCTCACGTTACAACTGTAATCACTGTGTCAAAAGATCAGATTCGTCGAAAAAACGTGGAACAAAAGCGAATCCAAATTGCCTCTGATATCAAAATTCTTCAACGCTCATGGTGGTTATATTCTCTGGTTAAGTGTTTGCTCAAATGCCAAGACAACTAGATATGTTTTTATTTGTCAAAGAAGCAAAAGGAATAACTTTTGTGAAATACACATGTTTAAAAGTAGCTCAGATAAGTGTGTCCAATCACTTAAAGCCGAATGAAATGCATCATTGTCAAAAACGTAGTCAATCAGTATTAAACCTTCTCTTAGTTGTGTATTGACGTAAAATTTCATAAACTTCTATTGAGCATATGCTTAGTTATTGCAAGTTGAAAGTTGCGTTTTGCACCTTAAAGGATCGAAAAATGGCCTATTTATGATTCCAGTTATTAACAAGGCATATTATTGACTTTTTCAATGATACGACAAGAAGTAATATTTTTCCATTTTCTTTAAGATTTCTTTAAAAGCTAAAAGTAGCAAACCATGTCATTTAAAACTTATATAAGATGTAAAATTGCCTTTCATTTTACTTGAGTGTTAAAAGCTACATTATCCTATCATGTTCCTAAAATATTTGAACGATACATGTGACACTTTAATTTTCAAAATTGTCACTTGTTGCAATAATTAATTTCTGCGTACTAGCGATGTTTTTATTCAACGTTGATATAATTTTGTCAAAGTTCAAAATAAAGCTTGATTCAAGTTGCGATTGTCAAGTATGGCATCACAATTGTGAAATATTGATATTAAGTAAGTTTTAAGTTATATTGCAAACTATATTCGGGATTTTCTACGTGCTTCAGAAAAGTGAAATGTTTCCATTCATATCTTAGGCATAGAAAAAGCGTATTATATCTCTTGGCAATTACTTTAAGATATAACTGGAGCAATTAGTAGTCAAATTTGATGCAAATGCAATCTTATCGTTTGCTCCATGGATTTGAATAAAATTTTAGTTGGAAACGCAACTAAGGTTAATCCCAACATCTGTTGATTACGTTTCTAAAAATGTTACCTCTTTGTAGGTTTTAAGTGGATTACTATTCTAATCTGAGCCAGAATCCAAGATGATTTTTTACGTCAATCATAGGTCGGTTCATCAGCTAAGAGACCTGAAACATGTTCTTTATCGTGTTGAGTTGCTTAACCTTTCTTGCTTCCGAATAAAATGTTTCTTGTTTTTCGACTCTATTTAGTGCAGCCATTATAGATGGTGGTAGTGTGAAAAGCCAACCTTTTTGTGAGAAAAGCACACTTAATCTTACAAAGATTTAGCCGCCCGGATTGCTGTTGGTTTCAGTGAGCAAAAGACTCCCGGGGGACCCTTGCAAATTTTGTACTGAGCACCAAACCGGATTTAGGTCCATCTCCAATTAAACTTTGAATTGAAACTGACCATATCAGATATTGTCGAAGTAATGAGTATCTTTTTATTGATGAAGGACATCTAACCAAAACTCTGTGCTTTGCCATGGATAATGTTTACAGACTAAAAACGACACGGATGTCGGTCCTCCTAAAAAACAACAACTTTCATTGTCACAAAAATATGGAACGACCCTACTGGATTTGGATGAACAGGATTACTCATAAGTGTTACTCAATGCCGGATCAGAAATAGATCTGGACCAAACATCATCCATACTATTGAAAAGAGAGCATCCCTCCATTTAGCCTTCTCTTGGGCTATCTGTACTATCTGGAAGAACTATGTCGGGAATCTGTGGAGGCGATCCGGATTGCGTGCAACAGAACGGTAGTGCTCTCTCCCGATTCAATGGGGATTGTTGTTTAGCATCGAGAGATAAATAGTGAATCCCCTATTGCATAAGTTTCTCCCGTGGATTATTTGCTTCGCGGTAATTTCCTCGGAAATGCGCTCCAATGTAAGCTCACTCGAACAATAAACCCGTTTTAGCCTCTTTATTCAGGAACTCACGTTACATAAAATGGGTCTAACTATGTAGAGAAAAAGCAAAGCCCATGAAAGCATTTCGACGTGATTCGGGGATGGCTATTCGTACTCTCATTCATGTCCGGTTCAGTTTCCTGCAATTACTGTTAGAATACTGGAAATTACTACATCCAAATTATTGGGTCAAGTACAAAAAATGAGGACACTATGACAATGGATCAACTTTCATTGATTAAAAGGGTTGATGGAGTCGTACGCGATCAGACATTAACGGATTGAACGAAACGGAAAATAATACTCATTTTTTGAGGCAGCACCCCCAAAAGAGTGAAAACGAGGTTAATCAAACAATTATTCTCCATACAGTGCAAAGCAAGAAATATTATTAGAGTTCTAGCGACGTTTCGTTCCGAAATTCAAACGTGTTTTTTTTCTAAAATTGGAATACATTCATAAGACAAACTCAAAGTGGAATAGGGGGGACCTTGAACCTGAGATATTAAGTGCAGATAACCTGAATGAGAAAGTTGGATAGCTATAAAAAATGAATGCATAAGCAAATGGTTTCGTGGGTTCCTGGGTGTTTGATCCATTGAAGATCTTAAAATTGAACTGTAGGGATTGTGAGCGCTTTGCGCGAAAAAAGGTTTGTTCGCTTTTTAGAATCATTGTGTTTTGTCTCTCTTTCTCTTTTCTATTGTCTCGATTGTTAGAGGATTTTGAAATATCCATTCAATGGTGACGAAGCATGAACAACATATAAGAAATAGGACAGGAGGAAAATGAAGTAGACTCCTTTGCTTACGTAGTGAATATACATACGGTATGTTTGGACCATGTCAGCCGGTTATCGTATTTTGTAGAACACACAATACAGTATAAAATTGAAGTTTGGAGAACCGAAAACGCATAACCATTGTTAGCATTGTTCTAACATTTCTAGACTAAGGTATTGTATCACAAGAGGAAAACAATGAGATCAGCGACCCGTATGACTGAATTTTGCTTACCTGCTTCAATTCCCCTTCCAGAAACAATTTGTCCACAGTCGTCCCAGAAGTGTGCTAACAACATTTGGACGATAAGTTATGCCTTTGAAAGTCATTTGTGAAGCTTTAGTTACTCTTCAGGCATTTTTAAACATATTTATTCGTCTTGTCAAAACATGTTTTGTAGCTTCTTGACAGATTATCAAAGACAAATGAAAGATGTTTACGTTTAATCCATGATTTATGAGAAATACACTAAATATATCATTATCGATACTTGTTTTCCGCCATCAAGACAATTAAGATATATGGTAATGATGGATGCAAATCGTATTTCAGGAATTTCTCGGCTGGATGTCGCTTTAACATGGACATGCAATCGCAAAAACTAGATTAAATTAATCTGGATTTTGCTTCCACATTACCATATGGGCTCTTTGATCATTGGACCCAATTAGTAATTTGATTGCGATCCGACTGGAGCCTGGCTATGATTTGATGGAGTTTTGAAGTCTCGCAGTTTCATTTGTTAACAACAAAGTTATTTTTCCCCGGTGCCAAGCAGCTTTAGTAAGTTCATGTATTACACTAAAAGTTTTTTTGGGCCACTTATGATTGACAAAAAGATTACCGCTGGTTAGTTGGTATAAGATTTTGAGGTGAACTTTTAGTCAATCAATCTAGAGCCGTCTAGCTCATTAAGTATAGGATGTTCTCTGCTTTCGGAACTGAATGCCTTGATTCATCTAGAGCCCTGCATTAGAAGAGTACAAGAGTGAGTTCATTGAAAAATGCATCATTTGAATCTGCTGTTGCTGTGATTGACTTAGAAATCGTTACTAGTACAGTCCAAATATCGAACGAAGTCCACACATTGCGGTTCAATTGGCTTTAGACTTGGGCTGATTGACGCTTACCTGTAATTCGGATTTGATCCATCTTCATCCAAACATCTTCGGGAAACTTTTGCGGAAGTTTTCGGAGTGTTTCAAAATATGTCACATAACGGATCTGACTGGCCGTCTCCACGCCTTGAAACTGATTCGAAACATTTCGGTCCGTGCGCCTTTGGCCAAAGAATTCCAAGGATTGGGCAGCATTTTGGAACAACTCGAACTCGATCAGAAGAATGCAGATCATGGTTCCTGTTCGTCCTTTGCCTCCCTTACAGTGAATGGCCACAACACTTTTCTCATTACTCGAAAGCCAGTTCATTACCTTGAGATAGAAGAGTTTCCCAATAAAACATGTCGCATAAAGGGGATGGATGTATGGTCATGTGCAGCCATGACTCACCTGATCAACGAACTCGACCATTTCAACCACTGAAGGCACGTTATGATCGTCCACGGGCCAATGAGTTACCCGGTTGTGGAACCAATGGTCCTCGTAAGTTCGCTCACTGCACAGGTTGTACACTTGGTAGTACTCCCCATGGTGATGGTCGAGAAAGGCCTTGACTTCACGAATGGGGTTCCGGTACCACGACATGAGTCCAGTGCTGGGAAAACTCATGGCTATGATGTTCCGGGTGACATAGGTCAGATCCAGATCGACGCCATCTTGCTGGTAACGCCGTTTGTTCTGGAATAAAGCGCGTTGGATCGTCTAGTATGATATAAGATTTGAGTCAAATCTTGGAGAGAACTCTTGAGCAAACAGATGGTCGGCCTATTTTCGCAAAATCTAACATTTGTAACTTTTGCTTATACAAGAGACCTTTAGGGTTTTGGAGTGGCGTCGGCGGAGCTAAGCTACTCACACTTTTTTCCAATGCTCTTGGAAAGAATGTTACTTCGGGGTCGAAGGACCTACTATTTGTGACAATCTAAATTGATCCGATGATTTGATCAATGCATGTTTTATTACATAGTTCGATATAACAGATAGATTCCCTTAATTTAAGCTCGAAAACAAACAAAATTGAATAAATTTTCGTATCTCTAGAAATGTTTTAGGGAAAATTTTGTAAATATTAACCGATCTAGCTTGCTCAGTCGGCATGACCAATCCTCCTGTTAGAGGCATTCTTGGCTCAAACTAATTGAGCTTCAAAACCTAGCTAGTGCTGTTTTATGAAGTTGAAGGGACCCATTGAACACTATGGAATAATTTGACCCAATAGAATGTGGATGCCCACCGAAACCTCTGTAATCCACCGGATGTAATCAACAAATCACAATACCTGAGAAACTTTTTGACGAATGGCCCGCTTGATTTGGTGATGCTCCGTGTAAACCCGCAGGAGGCGGAGCAGCCGAAGGAATCGAATCATGCGGAAAATGACTAAAATTTTGGAGATGCTCAAGAGCGTTAACTTCTTCATAGGTTCACAAGAGCCATCTCGGAAGATGCCATCAGCAATGGATTTCTCTATGGTTATGGTGTAGGCGATTGATATGGTCAAAGTGAGCAAAACTATGATAAAATCCAAAATGTTGAACCAATGCTTCGTCTTGAAAAATACTGGAAAGAGAAAAATGTGATCAGTTTCGGAGGAAAGTGACGAAAACTTGTCTTGAAGGAAGTACCTTTTGGTCTAAGGGCGAAGATTCTAAGGAAAAGTTCCAACATAAAGACGCAAGACAGGCCAAAATCCACGAAATTTAGCACACGTGATGCTTTCCCCGGGGGACAGTCCAAAATGAGATCCACTAGAATGAGTATTAAGTCGATGATGATGAGGCTGAACGTGATTATCCGAAAACCCAACGATTGGACGACGAATCGAAGCGTGAACCATCGAATATATTCTAGAGTACAAGCTGCAACAAAAACAGATGAATAAATTACATCACTGAGGACACCATGAAACACTGATTGCACTCATCAGCGAGGAAGTCAGTCCAGTTTTCCAAGCTGTGAAGAATCAATGTTCTTTCCTTGGTTTAAGTTACTTTGGAGTGCGTACGTATGTCAATAATGTACAAAACTTGGTTCATCGGAATGACCATTGCGCTCGCCATTTGGACCTAATATGAAGTTGCATTGAGATGTTCTTTCTTATTGGCAAGTACTTCCGTGGTATCTGCTGGCTTAATTGCCAAAGTTCTTTTTTGGACAAAGCCCTGCAGACTTCATAGCAACATTTGGCGTAAGATTTTGGGGGTGCCTATGGCCGAATGTGATTTGCTTTACTTGTTCTATTGCTGTGGGTGCATTCTCACAGGGTTGGCGTGCATGAAGTGGTATCACGGAAATATTCTTTGTTGCCCTGTCGAACATCGCATCATGAAAAATTTCGCCAAGATCATCATTCTAAATTCAACCTAAGAATTTATCAAGAATGAAGTATACATCAAATGAAAATATTTGAACCCCATGTTCAAACTGGTTATTTGAAATGGCAGTATCTTGTTTTTTTTTCATTTTTAACACTTCCCGACAAATAATAGCATTGCATTCATCCGAACGTTATTCATATCCATTTATGTACGTGGTCGGAAAAATTAAAAAAAAGGTGTTGAATTTTGGACACCACTTTTGGATTGCGTCCTTCTTTGGAGTTCGGTCCCCAATAGGATACGATCGCAGCCTCAGTTTGTTTGGTCTTTTGTACCCCTTTGCGCCCAAGCGCCATCTTTCGGATATGTAGGGATGTGTCAACCGTAAAAATGCCACCGCTTTTTCAACCAACAATTGAACTTCTGTCTCAAAGCGAGCTTAAAGTTTTACCTTTTTGTCGCTTCGAGCTCTATCCTTTTTTGTGTGTGTAGCAGCTCCGCTTATTTCGACGCTATTGTTATTGACTCATGCCATAGCCAAAACTTCGACACATCCCTACGTAAGTCAAAAGGGGGCGCTCAAGTGCAAAGGGGTAAACAAAGACCCCCGTGAGCATGTCCTATGGCGCTCATTGAATTTACTTGAAACATTCTAAAAATGGCGTAACAAGTATAGGCAATATTCAAAGTGGTTGGTTACCTTTTCATCTTTTCAACCAATTGATTAATTTTGGTTCCTCCATTTTGACTTAGCACTATTTCCTCGGTCAAACAGGGTGACCAAGATTTAAAAAAATTTAAGGGTGGCATGGAGAGCTACCTTTTGAAGGAGATTGGCTAGGATCCACAAAGAGTCCCACTTCGCCTTCAGCCAAGGCATCCCTCACATCGTAGTTGTGGTTCTCTTCGATCAAGAACCATCTCGTGTTAGACACAGCCTCGTCCCTTTCAATTGGATCAAACTCGACATTGCTACGAGAGGTCATGATAAGCGTGTCGAAGGCTCTTTTTAAGGCCAGATCTTGCTTTTTGGTCTTCATTTTGAGATTTCTGTCTTTCAAACTGGCACCATCATCATCACGTTCTCGAATCAGTCTTCAAGTACTAGGGGCGTTCTTGAGGTCCTAAAAACAGATCTTACCATGTTATCAACAACAGCACATGTGACTCACCCTTTACTTTGACTTCTGACTGTATGACTGTAGCGACTGTAGTGACATTTTCCATGGAACTTTAGAAGAGGGTCAACTCTGTCTATGACGCCGATGTGTCAAGTGTTCTTTTGATCACCAAGTGGCTCGAGCCACTAATTTGCCACTTGTGCTTATGTTTTTGAACTAGGAGCGATACAGATGGAAGGATATGAACATGGGGAATCCTTCTTTACTCAGCGTCCCTCAAGGAGGAACTCTCGCACCCTATCGAAACAACGTACATGCACTCGAAGGCCCGGCGAGTGCATGAATGAGGAATAATCCTTAGAACCGAGTGCGTTCAATCCATATACCCTGCCTGGCTTGTCGAGTCGAGTCAATCATCCGCTAAATCACCTTATCAACTGTGACAGCACACGGTTATGTAGTACCTCATAGGTTACTTGGGCTGGTTCGTGAGCCGAAACTAGCAAACACAATTGGCTAATTTAAAGATGAAGACAAAACTTACACTCTGGGAGTTTACATTCTAAGTGACAACGCAAAGTTATGTTATCTTTGATATCTGACTTCCAGCTTTTCCAGCTAACCTAGCCTGTGAATCAGATTCTAACAAGTCAGACATGCTTTACAGCTTTATTGTTATTTGCAGAGCGTCAGAGGGTGTTACGATACGTAAAAGAAGATGTGGCGATGAACTAGGTAAAACCGGAATCCACGGATAAAGTTCCAGTTCTGGCTTGAAATCAATTACAAAAGCAAATCTGATCAAGTTCGAGTTTGGTTTCAAATCAAATTGGTTTCTTGAAAGCATAGACACTAACCAATAGATGGTCTTCTAATGCACTCCAAATAACTTACAGACACATTTAGATTGTCATGACTAAATGGTGGATTTGAAATTGATTTGCACGTCAAGCAGAAATTTGAGAGGGTTTTTCGTAATCGATTTTCTTCTTTCGACAATTCAAGTCATCCATACTGATAAAAACCAATTACTCATTTGAAACCCACTTTGATTTTTGCTCAGCGTGCAAAGCAATTTCAAATCCACCCTCTAATCATAACGGAAATTGAGAGCTGCATCTAATATACAGGATAACGTTTTGGAGTCCCATACTAACAAGAACTTTGCCTGAATTGCATTCATAGATTGATTTTAATGTTAAAACATCGTTTGGATAATGCGAATTTCAGGGATATTTAGGCACGATCTCTGGTAATGAAGTTAGGTCCTGATTTGAGGAATACCGACTACCTCCTATTTCTTTCATTAACCCCTTGCCTCGCAAACCATTCAAAGGCAAGAAAATGCATTACCTACTTTTATTGCAAACAGAGAGCTGTCGGCCACAGATGATACTTTCCTGAAGACTCCAGTCATTCATAAAACCATATCCATATTTGCGTTTAGAGAAAGAAAGCAATTGGCGAATGCTGTAAATGACATTAATCTAGGACTGTTTTGCATCATCGTTGTTAAGTTTTCATCGAATTGATCAAACCCCTAGTAGGGTGAATTATCAATGAAAAAAGTCGGAGCCCCGAACGATCAGCCTGCCAAAGCCTTTCTTTCCAATAGAGTCTGAAATGGCAAGTACAGTCATTCCATGGGTTCCATTCTTGCACTGTCCATGACGTTTGTGAGGGGTGTCCTAAGCTGTTATGTTTTGCCATTTCTACATGAATCGTGTTAAACGACATAAACTAGGTGCAAATACCATTGTTGGGCTATTTAGGTGGAGAGTTTAATCGCGTAACACTTCGATAGTGACGAAGTCACTCAAAGTTGAGGGAACAAAAGACCATCAAAACAATCGGGTGTCCAGAAATAGCATTCAAGGATGCTAAGCTAGAAATAATGTTCAAAATGAGTGAAGAGTGGTTTTATTGAGGTAAATTTAGCTTGTGTTCAAAGTCGATGAAATCTGAAGCAAGCTCAACTGTTTTATGAATTATCTCTTCTAGGACACACGATTGCTTAAATAATCGAAGGCAGTGCAGTCGAATGAAACCAGATTGGACCGTTAGTGGCTTACAATAATGGCAGAACTGAGAGATTAACAGAAATGCCAAGGAGTTTTGGAGTTTAGGATACAGAACCAGAGGTGCTTCTTGATGAGCATTTTAAGCTTTGCAATTTTCATAACGTAGACGTTATCTAACACCAGTAAGAAAGTAAGAAGAAAATGCACGTCTAATACCTTTTCCCAGAAAAAAAGACAAGTCCTTCGAATTCGAAATGTCTTTCCGTCTTGCTTGAACGAGGGAAGGGATCTTGATGCCGGATAAAAAAGAAAGGATGCAACAAAATTCTCGTAATTCCTTAACTAATCTGAAGAAAAAGGACTGGTTTAAATGTCTGAGTTGACATTGAAGATGAAATTAATCAACATGACATCTAATACGCTGCAAAAACTATGAGTAACGGAATTCCAGTCAAGTTTCTAATTTGTTAGTTGGTTAGTTCATTGGTTGTGGTTGGTTGTGTGTGGTTTGCCAGTTCGTTGTCTGATTGATCTCTTCGATCATTTGGATAATTTTGATCTTTCTGACATCTTAGTCCTTTGAAGTGGTCGAGTATTAATGGTTAATCATTTGCAAAGTGTCTTCAGACCAAGTTGTAATTTTGAAAATCGCGGGCTTTTTATTAACGCAAAGATCAGATTTCCGAGTATTAATATAGTTAAAAGTATTGGTTATAAAAGATCCTTTATTGATGAAGTATTGTTTCCAATAGAGAATCAAAACCGTCAACATTGATGGGGTTAGGTTATTCTTCATTTTCTAAATTAAAACCACCCTTCCAAACACCAAAGCTATAATTAACATACGTTGGTAGTTGCTAGTATATAATTACTTATAATTTCTCAGGGTGCGTTTTTAAGCTCCTTGGTCACAACGACTCCCAGAGTGTGAAAGTTATCCAAATTTTTCGTTATCTATTGACTTAGTTTTAATATTTTAATAGCAAAGACATTTGACACGTTAAGGTCATTGCAATAAAACAAATTATTTTCATGTTTTGTGGGTTGTTCCAATTTCAACAAAAATAATTGCTATACCCTAGAACATCAAATCTTCTATCATAAAATTGGCAAGATGATGAATCGAAATGGTTCAACAACTGTGCAGTTTTTTTTTATTTTCCGTGTCACTTATAACATTGATTTTTTTGTTTGGTTCGCCGTTCGAAGAATCAGTGGTCCAGTTGATTGATAAATGTTTTTTTTTAATATTAATTGGAGTCCAACGGTTTTCCAGGCATTACGGTCCTAGTTTGTGTGAAAATCTACGTCCTTTTTCAAAATATTGACTATAGTGAATGGTCCAAGACAAATGAATTTTTACTTCCATTGTAAATTCATATCCCCAGTTCTTCGAGAATAATCTTTGATGGGGCCCGTATAGGGCATGTCAAGTAAAGGAAATTCAAGGAAAAATATGGACCGGCACCCTGATTTTGGGCAATTTGGGGAGGGAGAACTAAGACAAAAAACAAAGTTCACTCGCACCATCCGCTCATTGATTTTGAAATAATCAAATGATTTCGAGTGAGGTGTGTTACCCAACCCAACAAAATTAACATGTTTGGGGTTAACCGGCGCATTCACTATCAAATTGGCTCAATACCACATTGCTATTTGCCTAGACAAGCAGATAAAATGAAATTGATGTCAAAATTCAAAGCATGGACAATACGATTTGGCTGGGCATGTTGTCTTTGATTTTGCCCCATGGAATAACGTCAGTTGTTCATGAACGCGTTCACTTGACAAGGCCTGTTGTTATTGATGAGCCGATAGAAAATACTACATAATATCAAATGTTTTCCTTACTATCTTCAGAAACAAATTCTGAAAGTTATAAAAAAATCATCGGCTCAAATCGAACTTAAGGTTGTATATCCTACTGATCAACATGCTATAATTAGAAGAGGAATAGGCATGAACGCAATGGATGTTAATTGGTGCCAAGCAGGCTCTAAAGTTTTTCATGTTAATTTCACCTTAAATAAATACAAGCACTGGAGGTAATAAGTCAAATCAGTCAAGTCAGTTCGATCTTATTTCATGAATCAGCTTCATTCTTTCATCATTTTTTGAACAATAAATTCAATATTTTGGAATGAGAAATTTTGGACAGTTTCTGAAATAATAACTGAATCAAGGTTGATTTTGCATTGTGATTCTTGCATTTTTGAGAGGACACGGGACTATTTTTCATCAATGCTCTCAAGACTTTGAAATCAAGAGGAACTAGTTGTTTCATCAAAAAAAGTCAGTTTCCTCCCAAAACATTTAACATGTCGCTTAAACCCGACTTAACGGTGTTCCTGTGTACTTTCCTCGCCCGCCCAGAGAAGCCAGCTATCCCATTATCCAACCGTTAAGAAATTCCGATAAGTGATGTCATTGTCGCTATCAGGTTTGTACTCAGCCTGTTTATTGCACATGCTGGAAATATGAGACCCTAGGCAATAGGATGATAATAGCCCAAAAATTGTGGACGATTTTTCAAAACAATTTTGTTCCGCCTTTGAAAACGGCAGCCTTAGATTATCGAACCTTCCTCAACATTCGGATCCACTTATTCTTACTTGTAATAGCATATGACCATAAATTTCATCACCAGTTGACATGGAGAGTTGTAGCAGGTTTCTTCTTGGTCAACCCAAACATTCCGTGAAATGCAGTACATCCGACCCAGAGCTTTAATCTGACCCTCTCGACCTTCGGTCATGTACGCTCTCGTCTAATCAAATTCCACAATTTATTCAACTTATCTTTTGTTTATCCTTGTCAATTTTAGGGATACCAGACCCAGTTCAAATATCTTCAGGTTGACAATATTTCGGGGTTTACTTCTCTTCGTAGTTCAGGATAGAAAAGCAGTACAAAATCTTCTCGGAGTAGTGGCAGTACCACTGATCTGATAACATACCTCCCCTGTGACGAATTGCTTGACCGAAATGTGCTTGTTACAGTTATCATTAGGCATTATGGGCAACAACAACTGAAATCTCCTGCATGGCTCGAGTGCAGTAGCCTGAATCGGTGCCAAACCAACGAAGTCCGGAATTGGCCAATCCAGGCAAACAGGTTCAACGCAATCAGATTCTTCCTTTTTACTTCTGTTCAGTTCTGTCTGTACCTTTCCAAAGCACCAAGTCCAAGAGAGAGAAAGAGGGACAAGAGAGACAAGACAGTTCATGAAAAATGAAATCAAGTTTGTGGCTGCGATCGCCAGTTCGCCACCAAAGAGGTTATTGTAAACACCCATCAGTACTATTGCATGAACAAGAACACCAACCGACAATTTGAGCCCGAGGCGACAAAAAGAATAGCCGTGGCCAGAGATGATTTCGAGTTGTCTGTTGCTTGCGCATGATGCTAAATATGGACGCAGTCGCCTCCAGAGATTCCAGAGTCTTCAGGCCACATGAACAGAGGCCTCTTCTAGGACAATGGCGAGGTTTCTATCGCGGAATCGGGCCGAACCCCCGGTCGAACTGCTAGATCTCGATCGACGCTCCGCGATCTCGTGAGTGACAAACCCTCCTGGAGCTCAAATGGGTGACGTAACATTAGACTTGCGGAACCCAAGAAGCTTTTATCGGACCTTTTGATACTAACCTTGGATGGGAAGAAGAAGTTCCTGTGAGCAAGAGCTATTCTTTTTGTAGCAGAACACCACACAGACTCGAGGCTCGAAATACTCGCACCCACAGGGGTCAAATGTTCATGGACAAAGAGAGTTGCACGCCGTCAAAATGTCAACCTACTGTCATTTGTGAAGTGTATTCCAGTGATTCGCAGTTCCTTTGCTCCACTTCGAGGAACAAGGCGTGAGTGAATAAGATTCTGGGCGTGGATTTGCATCTCATTGACATGGATCAGGTGTTTTATCATTACATATCATTAAGAGGACTTGTGGGTGTCATCGTGTCAGTGTGAGTGTGTGGTGAAGTGGGCAAGTATTAATAAAGCACAATCAATCGACATGATGGCCGAGTATCAACAAGTGCCCACGAACTCCGTGGAAGACAACGATCCCAAGGGTCGCATGTTCCAAAAGAACAAAGCCCTGGCACGAGCTAAGGATCGCCGGGGATCCACGGCCATGTCCATGAACGTCCGATTCAAGGATCAGGACAATGAGGATGTCATCTCCAACACAAAGTTCTTCCTTATGGAGGACAATAACAATTATAACCTGGCCGAGGAAATCGAGTTGGAGGAGCTCGAGGCCGAAGATATCAGCTCGTTCAATGATCCGAGTAAACCGCCTCACAAAGGTAAAGCGACGGGCCTCATCGCCCTCATTCTCTCTGGCCCTTGGGATCTCAATTGGGATGTGGCTCGTTGAATTGGAATCGATCTAAAAAGAGACGAAGCATCTTCAGTGGTCGACAATTTTCATCCACTTAAACTCAAGTGTCAGATTTCTTAGCTTTCCAGAGTGCATCCAAATGTGCAAAACATGATTTAAGGGCCGACAAAAATGGAGTAAATTGTCCAGTCAGATAAATTTTTATCATTCAAAATGATTAGCTGTTCCGACCATTTGTATTTTTTCCGCTATGCTAAAGCCGAACCAATACTATTTGGTATAGTTTTGATGCATCATAAAAAGATTATAAATTGCTAACAAAAGACGCTGTTTTAAAGCCGAAAGTGTGACATCCTAAATCATTACATGACGGTTTTTTACATGGAATTTTGTTCGAGATAAGCCAACATTTTAAAATCTTTGAACACTTGAACAAAACGGCATCTTTTATGATTTGCATATTTGCAACTTGTTGTTGATATCGCCGTTTGTTCTTGGAGCTTTAGAAATGTTGGCTACCGTAAAGGGGAAATCTGGTAGAAATGATGGCAGTAAGTCTCAAATTTCGTCAATGCCATGACAAAAATGCGTTATTTTCTCCGGATGAGAGACCTTTTGTAAAAATTCTACCCTTCTGTTGGACTACTAAAAACAGCGGATGTATCATTTTTAAACTACTGCACTGGTTTTTGAAAGAGATTTTTGATTACCCGACCAAAATGGTCATCCTACCAGAAGAGGGTTTAGTCATGCCACAACCTCATGCTCAAGGAATGGTTCCAGAATAAATGAAACTTAGGACAAATACAACAATGGTGCTTTTTGCGATTGGTCAAGTGAGCAAGAGCATCATGTGCGAGTAAATCATATAATTGAGCAACAAAAACCGAAATGAATTTGTGGCACGTTCGCACTGTACATGGCGGCCCTCGTTATTCAAGCCATGGACAATTTGGTGTCAAAGGGAAGCGCCGATTCATCATCACCAATGAGACAATATTCAAAACTGTATGCATTTGCCAGAGGGCTTATCCCCAGTAGTAAGGCTAGAACTAGAAGTTGTTGCCTCATGTCATGCACCAGAACGAATCGATTCAACTGATGGGATGTACGGCCCAGAAAGCTAAATTTGAGCTCGAAGGCCTCTCCATGGACAATAAGTACTCCTCTTACTAGCGGATTATTGAGCCTCTCCGTGGAGATTTTTCCATGCAAAGAGGTTCTTGAATTTAGACATGATCTTACTGGACGCTCCAAGCATTATCCTAATGGATACACTTATTTTTAAAGCTTATGTGGGTTTGGGCAAGGACACTAGAGCAAAGAGTCCCTGGTTTAGGACATGATAATATACCGTATATGAATTTGAGGGGAATGGAAAGTACAACAAGGACAAAGCTTCAGGGTTACATCCTGTTGCTCGTGGCTATGGTTACTGTCCCATTTTTTCACCTCGTGGTGAGGCTTCTCGCGAAAAGAGACTCGAGCGAAAGTAGTAATCTTTGAGTTAAGTGCTGAACACTTAAAAGAAAAATCTAGACTCTGTCCTCTCCCTAAAGAAAGCAGATGTGTCGACCATGATCAGAGGCAGTGAGGGCGTTTAAATCCTCATTTAACCCCATTATCTAGAGTTCCAATTGATAACTGCCCTGAAGTTCTGAAATACTTACAAGCTCTTAAAGCCATTGGAATTATTTAAGCGCCCGCCCGACACAACTTCATTGCTAGAAAATGCACTGGACACATGAAAAATCGTTCTAAGTCGCTCAGCCTCTTCTCCCTTAACCAGCCATCTTGGCTAGATACTGTTATACCAAAAACTGTCATATCAAACACTTTTTTTTGAAAGAGCTTATTGCAAATTGCATCCATCTAAATTGTGGCGACACGTATTTTTTATGACTTGATCAAATCTATAAGAGCTTTTTCCAACTTTGATTTCGAGTGACAAAAAGGTCTGTCTCTTAGATCTTCATATCTGCCAACTTTAGAAAGTTTACCATTGCTTTGTTTTAGGCTGCAATTGCAACTACATCCGATGGTGCACCCTCCGGTTTGTGATCCAATCCCTACTTTTCCGATTGTTCAGCTTCGTCCTGGTCATTGTGGATAGCTTCCTTATAGTCACGGATATTATCATCGATTGCCCACCAACCCTGACGTCTCGCATCATTGAGTTCATTGAACTCGGAATCTCGTCCATTTTCTTTCTCGAGGTTGGGATCCGCATATTCGCACTCAGTCCCAAAGGTGAAAAATAACTTGGGGCCTTTTTTATCCCAATAAATGTTCGTTTTAAGAAAATACAATACCATTTGTCTTCTCTTGGCAGTGTTCTTCTCTTGGAAGCATTGGTTCAACATATCAGATTTTGTCATCGTCCTGGCCACGTGCTCCATTTCTCTTGTTTACACCATTGTCATAGAAAATTCCATTGCAAATGGAGCTTTTCCCAACGGAAGCTGTGATCCCGAGGAAGATATTGAATTTTTGAATTTCACCAAGGTCCTGGTTCTCATGAGGATCTTCCGATTCCTTCGGCTCATTCGGCTCATTCGCCTGTACACAGAGCAGTATCATATCAAAAGAGCCATACGTCAAAAAGTGTCACAGGTAAGGGGATCCTGAAGACCCAATTTTGAGATTAAACGACATGGAAACTTGAGCAATGGTTGGCGTGAATCCCCGAAATCCCGGAAATGCATTTTGTTCCAACATATCAGGTGACAATTGAATTAGTACGATGATTTCAGAATAAAAGACGCTATCAACATGGGGGAGTTGATCTAGATCTTACCTATGTCACCTCAAGGATCATCGCCATGAGCTTCCCCAGTTCAGGAATCATGTCTTGGTATCGGAATCCAATTCGGGAAGTGTCCGCATTTCTCAACAAGCATCACGGTTCCAACTATCGGGTGTACAACCTCTGCAATGAAAGAACGTACAATGATTCCTGGTTTCACAATCGCGTCTACCGGTGGCCCATTGACGATCACAACGTGCCCACTGTCAATGAAATGGTGGACTTTGTGGACGAGGTAAGTGTCCCTTTGGACATTTGTACCTACATTTTTGATTGAACTTTGTTGCCGCATGTTCTAAACGCGAAATTTACCCATGATTGAAAGAGAAACTCAAATCAGAATCCAAGTTCCATATTGTTCTTCACTTGTTATTAGGCAAGTTTTAAGTATGCTTTTGATCCCATTTGTGGACAAAAAAAGAAGAAAAAAAGTCTTTTAAAACAAGCTTTGAAAAATGCCGTAGAACACAGGAACCTATTCAATCAGAATCATTTCAAAGCTTAGTCTCACTCTCTAATCAGTTTCGTGAAAATGTATGTGGTGACCACGATTTAAATTGGCCTTTGTTCAACAAGATCGACTATCAAATAGTGTACCGGATTGGACTAGCCCTCTAGATTGGGCTTTTCAAAGAATGAAAGTGTCTCCTTGAAAGTTGATGATGACAATTGAACAAGTTTCAGGAAGTGCCATTAAAAGTTTAGAGAGCATACGTGAAACATTTGTAACCACGTTTAAGCGCCGGATCCGGTTGAACCTTTTTTGAATCATACTCGGATCAGTGTTCATTTCCTGATGCCGATGGCGTAAATTGCAATTTTTGGTGTGCTTGGTTTATATTGAATTAATACTTCTTCATTCTGATTTGGTGTGGCCTGAGTGACTGTTTTGATCTCTTAGGTGGTTGATTGGTTGTGTGAGGACGAGGACAACATTATCGCAGTCCATTGTAAAGGTGGCAAGGGCCGTACTGGAACGATGATCTGCATCCTGCTGATCGAGTTCGAAATATTTAAGGATGCCATGACATCCCTGGAGTTCTTTGGCCAGAGAAGAACCGATCGAAACGTGTCCAAGCAATTTCAAGGGGTGGAGACGGCCAGTCAAATCCGATACGTGACTTATTTCGAGAAGCTGCGGAATCTCCGTCAAATCTACCCAGAGAAAATCTGGATGAAAATGGAGCGCATGAAAATATCGGGTACTCCATCTCGGACGTATATCCGGCTTGTTAGTCGAAGTGGAAATCCTCTCATGGATAAATTAAACTCGTTTCAGGGATTCGTAGGGTTGGAGCAGGCGACGGTTCGGACCTGTCGTTCCAAATTGCAATGGGTCGCACCAGTTGCTTGTATTTGTCCAATGACGACCCCACCAAATCTTGGCTCTATGACCGAGCCACAGATTGCCTCACAATCATTACCCCAAAATGTCCCAAGTTCGCCAACGATGTCCGAATCAAGTTCTTTTGCAGTAGTAGTACCGTTCCCAAGATCTACGAACATTGCGCATTCTTCTTTTGGTTAGTATACAGGGAGAAGTATTATGGTAGTACATATTGGCTTCGCGATTTTCTTCGATTCTATTTTTGCTTTAGGTTTCACACGTTTTTTATTGATCTGGATGGCGGGCAAGAATCCTTGGATTACAAGAAAGTGTCCTACGTTCCAATGAAGAGTGAGCAAAGAAGACTGGTGTTGAAACGAGAAGAGATTGACAACTCACATAAAGAGACAACTTGGAAGATATATCGAGAAAACTTTGAGATTGATATCATATTTAAAGTCATCAGTTGATGTTCGATGTGCATAAAAATCCATATTTGTTCATGTTGTGAATTTGAGCGTACAGCTAAGAAATCATTTATCGGCACCACGTTTCTTTTCTCGTTGATTCCTTTTCGAAAATTTGGCGCCAGCTGATGAACAGGAGAAGATGGCCAATTTTCGTAACCAATAGGACTTGTCAAGTGAACGCGTTCATGAACAACTGACGTTATTCCATGGAGTAAAATCAAAGACAACATGCCCACCCAAACCGCACTGTGCATGCATTAATTATGACATTTATTTCATTTTTCTTGCTTGTCTAAGCAAATGTCTAAACGGTATTGAGCCACTTTGATAGTGCGATCACCAAATTACACCAAATATGTTCATTTTGTTGGGTTTTGTCGCACAGCTCCCTCAATATGACTCGATTATTAAAATTCAATGGGCAGATGGTGTGAGTCGACTGTGACATTTGTCTTAGTTCTCGCTCCTCAAAATGCCCAAAATCAGGGTGCCAGACCACATATTTCCTTTACTTGATATCCCTTATGGATTCCCTTGTCACATACATGTTTTGGTTCTGAGGTCACAACCCAAATGTCTATACCTTCCCATATTCTTACATATGTAGTTTGAGTATGAAAATTTTTAGTTTTTATTTTAAAAACCACGAGAATGTCAAGCATTCGAAAATGTTTTCCAATTCACCATTACAGACTCCCTGAATGAAAGAAAACAATGGAGTTTGGGTTTTATGGACAGTGTCCATGGTAATCGTTTTTAGCGACGAGAAATGAAAGGCCTCTCTAAAATCAAAGCATTGCTCATTGATCTGAGTGGAACCATTCATATTGACAATGAGGCCATTCCCGGTGCAGTACAAGCCGTTCAACTCTTGCGCGAGCACAAAATTCCGTTTCAGTTTGTAACAAACACCACCAAAGTAAGAATCAAACCTTGTCAGCCGTGATGAACAAGATACACTCAATGATTTGTCCTTTCAAAATCCTTCCAGGAATCACAGATCCGACTTTGTCACCGTCTGAATAAACTCGGATTTGATGTAACATCTCAGGAAATTTATAGCTCCCTCTCTGCCGCCAAAAGGCTGATTGTGAGCCAAGAATTGAGGCCAATGCTTCTCCTGGAAGAGGAAGCCTTGGAGGTACACAGCGGCTCCAGGACTGATTTGAGACTTAGTTTGAACAAAGTTCAATGTCAATTTAACCTGGGTCCATGACCACTGAAATACCTTTTGCAGGATTTTCAAGATGTATCAACAGACAATCCGAATGCTGTTGTAATAGGCCTCGCGCCTTCAAAGTTCAATTATAACACCTTGACTGAGGCTTTCAATTTAGTTTTGGGCGGGGCCTCTCTCATAGCAATTCACAAGGCTCGATATTTTAGGACATCGGCAGGATTAGCCCTCGGTCCGGGTAAGTTAATCAACATACCTCTCAACAAATTGCCAACCCTTCAGATGCTGTTTTACAATAGGAGGTTTTGTAACCGGATTGGAATACTCCACGGGTGAAAAAGCGGTTGTCGTTGGGAAACCGGAAAAAGAGTTTTTCCGATCCGCTTTGGAGCATTTGAAAGGTCGAAATGTTTCACTCAACTCTTTAAGATTGGAAGGTAATCTGATTTTGTCTTGTTGTGGTTCGTTCCGTCTTGTAAGAATGCTCTCTGGAAATAGATACCCTGATGATCGGGGACGATGTAAAAGATGACATAAATGGTGCCCAAGAAGCTGGACTTAAGGTTTGATCAATTTTAAGCTCGTAGTTTGTTCGACAATCAACCAAGAGATCTTTAATGAATAGGTGAACATCTTTTACAGGGAGCTTTGGTAAAAACTGGAAAATACTCGGATGGCGATGAAGAAAAAGTCGCTCAACCTCCGGATTTAGTTTTTGACAGTTTCCCCAAATTAATAGAGGAGTATTTAAGTTCCAATAGCTGAGGTCTTACGATACTCTGTTATGAATAGTAACGTTACTGTTTATTACATATCGAGCGTGATGTTTTGTTATCATTAAGATGGAACAATAATGAATTATGAATATACGGAGTCATGTTGTTCGCACTGCTCACTTGAATCATAAATACATGGCGGTAATTAAGACTGGCAGTTGGTTTCTAATTTGATCCTATGTATTGAAGGCAGTCAAAGTTGTAGTTGGTTGTAACTGGCAGTGAGTTTGGGGGACTGTTGTGAGGAGATGACCTTTTTATCGTTGGGATCAAACCTCCCCCGATTTAGGTTTATTTTCTTGCTTCTTTCAATTGTTTCTTTACCACATAGATGCTTCGGACCGCTGATGTTCTGCAGAATTGCGTCTGGATTAAGAAAAAAAGAAAAATCAATTAGTTCGAAAATAACATCATCGTTGGGTATGGTTAAAGTTGGCATTCAACCTACCGCTTTGCCTCAGTTACCGAGTCCTTTCGACCACTAACAATAATTGCCACCTCGTCATTTTTCACGTCCCCATAGCTCTGGTGCGTGACACCGACGCCCCCACTTGACGGTCCGCCCCCTGTGCTGACCACCGTGACGCCTCCTTCTCCTGGAGTGACCACGTAACCTCGACTGATGACACTTTGACCACTATCAGCGCGTTCCACAGCAACGTGAGTATGACCCACGAGAGTCACCTGGTTCTTATCGGAAATGCCCTTTTGCTTGTGTTTGGAATTGGCTCTGGACAAGATACCAGAGAGCCCTCCAAATGATGCCAAGCTCGAGTTGGAACTTTCAGCGCTGTCTGTCCTATGAAACTTCTAAAAAAAAGTACAAACTCAATTCATTAGCATTTCTCTTTACGAAGTACAGGGACGGGTAGGCAAGGTTTCGTGAGAGTTCTGAAAAATGTCCCTGCTTTTTTATGCGTCGTCAAATCTATGTTCAAGGTCTCATTGGACGTGCGCTTACTTGGAAGGGTGGAACTGAATTGGTGGCTCTGAGATCATCTCGTGTATGGTGTGGAACGGAGCCTAGCGAGGAGCAGGATGAATCTTTCGAGTCGGTGCGTTTCATGATGCCAAATGGCCCTTGTCCAGGGAGCTCCAGATGGTTTCGATCCCGCTTGAAGGACACGCTCTTGTTGCTTTTGCGACTATCACGGAACATCAAGTGGGGATAACGCCACGGTGATTTGGGAGCTTCCATTTCAAATGCGTAATTATCATGAGCCTGGAATAGGACAAAGGCACATCATTGTGGGTTTGACACTCGCTCAATCCATCAATTCATTGGTTAATTAGATTTCATAGACGAAACATGCATTTGATAATGATCGAGAACTAGTCCAGTACCCGGTAGATCAAAGTGTTAGTGGACAGTTCCTGAGAAGGCCTTTGAAAAGTGATCACCAAGTTTCGAAGAGTGAAGGGAAGCCCATGGGAGAAATAAACGTCATGCATAGGTTCCTCGAAGACCACCCTCAAAGGACACGCAGACACACACACGCACACTGACTGACTGACTGACTGCTGAGTGACAGGTGTAACATGCTTTTCTTCACAAATGTCAGCCCGCTTGTCTGTCCAACCCTCAGATGTTCCGCTTGTGGAAACTCACGCCTTGATTGGGATCGGAGCTGCGATCCCGTTTGGACAAACGGCGGAGGAGACCTCCGAATCCCACGGACGCGGGCTCTTCCAACTTGGGCAAGGTTTTCTTCTTTTTCTTTGTCTCGTGGGAGTCTTCGATAATGGTGTGGCGGTCGAATGGCGTGCCGTAGTCCATCTCGAGGATGGTCGAGAACTTGTGCGGGTAGATGAGGTCGATCATGGAGATGGAGCCGCCAATGGCCATACAGATGAGGCCGGCGATCAGGACCAGATAAAAGCACCATCCCAGTTCAAAGGACAAGGTCACGTCTTCGACGTGGATCAGAAGCGCTTTATTGGGCAAAAGCCAGTAGTAGATCAGAGTGGAGAACACCATCATGAACCCGGTCATGGTCATCATGTAGGCACCATAACGAGGGACAACCACCAACAAGATGTTCATCACGATCCAGAGAACGAACGAGGTCCTGTTAACAAAATACCAGTTTGAGGTTTTAAAACTACGTAGAGTGCTCGCTTGATGTCTAGCCTTTCTTACCAGAGGAAAATCGATGTGAAATATCCGGCCTCGCGGTAACTCCGACCCCAACAGAAACCCTCAGCGTCGACAGCCAGGTATTCTGCCACAGTCAAAATGGGGAACGGTAAGCCTTTGATAAGGGCGTGGCGGTATTCATCGGCCAGTTGAGTGGGTCCGCCCCATTCAAATCTTGAACAAAGTGTTAAGATTATGAAATATTGAACGAATGCATAAACAATCTTTAGGCAGGCCTTTCTTTGATGGGGTTCAACATTATGCTCATCTGAGCCTAGACTTGCAAATTATTTTCTTAATATAGCCGTAATATTTCGATGAATTCGCGATTTAAAGAGGGGTTTCAATAGTGACCTTTTGTACAAGATAGCTCACAAAAATGCCATTTAATGGTTGTGTAACTTTACACCAGATGCTCTTGCCGAATTTTCAAACAGTTTCACACAGTTATTATCAAAATCCACGGGTACCTACATTAATGGCAAAACAAAATCAATTGACTTTCTGTGGGAAGTGGCAAGTCTATTCAAATGAAGACCTTGTTTACAAATCCAAAGTCGTAGATCGTTCTCAGGGTATTTCCTTACCCGAAGTAATAACTTTTGCTCCCTCAATTTTTGTCCATAAATAATGAGACGATGCCATTCCACAAGACGTTTACTCCTTGGAAAGTTCTTGACCGACCAGGTGTCGGTGCGAGAAAAATACGCCCTTGGCATCTGGATTAAACACGGATCTGCAAATTAGCTCACCTCTCGTTGAAGTTAATGTCCATGGAGGTGTTGTAATAGATGGGCATGGCTTCCAAGGTCACATTGACATGGGCCAGTCCAATGTAGACGCCCACCTTCCCCATGAGTTTCTCATTAGAAAAGGCACGGTAGGCACTGGAAACCTCGGCTTGCGCAATGTGCCATGAGCTTCCATTATTGCCAACTGAAAAGGAGAACAAGCGAAACAATGTTAGTATGTACAGTAAATACGATCCATACGATGTAAGTCTCTTCGAAAAAAAACAAGTTCAATGATATTCACGATTCAGTAGTCACACCTTGGTGAAATAGATCGCCAGACGAAACCAGTCAGAGGATGGACGGACGATTGATATTTGGTTAGCCGAATGACTCAAAGATCAATTCTAAATGCCATTCCTGAGACACATTCCAAAGCGCAAACGGATTTGAACCATCTTGGTTGGTGTACTAACATCCTAACCAGCAGTGCCTCACAATCACAGAGTACAAACGGAGTGTACATTCATTCATTCGTAATGGTTCATGACTAGGCCTTGTGACAAAATGAAACAAAAATCATTTTATAGATTACTACTTATTTATGGACCGCAACCTCTCATCCATCTTTGAGAAGGTTGTCCGAGTAACAAGTTCAACCCAGCCAACATTGAACACTCAAATTGCTTGAATTGCTTCTGAGAATTTGATCATGGCGTGAATACGTTTGTCATGCTTCTCGTGTCTGCTATCATGAACCCGGATTTCACGATACAAAGACTCCTTGATGCTCCTGCACCATCATCATTTTATTCGTCATGTTCTTCTTCTTCTTCATCATTATCATCATCATCGTTATACCAGAACCTAGATCTTATTCCAAAGCCACTCTAAAAGAAATCCTCGTCTTACTCGATTAGTCATCAATTTAATCGAATGACGAGGCTGAATACAACATTAATTTATCTCCGTCTACCTGCTAGCCACTCTATTGCATAACTTTGGAAATACAAGCTAGAAATGATCTGCGGTGTTCCTTGACTCACTTTTATTGCCCTGGGCAATTAGGGCTCTGATTTGGAAATATCAAAGTTCAATGAATGCTCTTTTGAAGCTGCGATGGAATTCACCTGGCTTTCGATACTTTTTAGGCTCAGAATCATCGACACTAGAGCGAATCAACGTAAGAGCATGGCGATAATAAAGATATCTTTCAATTGGCCCCGGGTTTTCAAGTTTCATTCATGAACAGAAAGGGGTTCATAAAGTACATACAAAGCAATGGTTGGTCCATGTTGCAATAACTTTCCACTCCGGCCGCGAGAGATTGAGGTTATTCACCGTTCAAATCTTTGCTTTTTCGCCTTATTCACATCATTGCGTGTAAGGCCAATCAATAGGCTTCTCTACGCCATGCGAAAAAGGTTTCATGTTCTGAACGCCAGAGTGCGCGCTCATAGCTTTTGTGAGCCAGCCTTCAATTGGACAGAACGATTGGGCCGATCATGTCAGATTGAATTTCAGCGCCTTTCCATTGCCTTTGGCAAATATTCAAATGTTCCTAGTAACACAAACATCGCTGTTTCTCGTTCTTAGTATGTCACGAGAAGTCTATTTAGCTATCTAGCATGGCCCTTCCCCTTTTGATTGGACTCTCTGATGGGTCTGCCATAAAAAAAAACTTTCATTGATTCCAAAATACTAGAATCTGAAGCCCAAGAATAATATCCAGGTAATATTGCCTGGCCTAAAAGGCCAAAATCGGCACAAGTACGGAAGAAATTCGTATTAGTTTCTTTTCAGTGTGGTCTAGAGGTGGTTCAGCTTACATATTTTTCGATTTGTTTCAAAATTAGACCTGCACCGTCGATGCTGCAATGTCAAACAGTTATGTTTTCTTGAATTTATGTTCTCAGTTTGTCCACGGGGGAAGGAAGTAGGCATCGAGAAAATGAAATTTTGTTTGAATTAATGGATCCACTGAAAGGGTCGAATCCATAAGTGACATGAAATTCTAAATACTCCACTAAAGGACACAAACTACTTTCCACCGAGTGGGTGTACGAGTACATGGCGTAACAAAAGTTCGGACATTCATAAACATGCCTCTAGCCCATTCATTATCCACTAGGTAACGAACAACCAAAATTGTGTCTGGTGGGTTTGATTCAAAAAATTATTACGATGAGGCAAAGCGTTTTTGTAAGACCCAGTGGAAGTTTCAGGTCAGGACGTCACCCTGAATCCAGGGGAAATGGAGCTCTGTTATGAAGAATATGGAGTGGATCCTTCGGCAAATCGACACAAAAATGTCATTAAAAGAGCGATATCTCAAAAAGGTTTCAATCGATCTTATCAGTTTTTCAAGCACAAATTCACACCTGTGTGTACTTCTTATGATATAATTTTGGTTGCTCTTAATCCAGCGGTTAATGGGCTAGAGCATGGCTAGAGAGATATTTATGAATGTGAATGTCTTTACTTTAGGTAGGCCCTGTTCAGGTTTGCTTTTTGTTACATATTGATTAAAGTGAGGTCGAAAGATGGAAGATCGTGAGACTCTTGCCTTTGTCGTAAGTTACCTCCCCACCTTTGAACTCTTATTCCACTTGTGCTCCCATCTTAACAAATAATTTCAAAGTTCAAACAGAATGGACGTTTTTTTGGTTTTAACAAGGAAAAAACGGGTTTGAAAGTACATATATAACTCGTCACAGATTAAGGGATGGGTTCAACCCAAGCTGAAATACGCTATCAAGACCTTGAATTCCCAAGATGACTTTCATTCCTTTTCATTCGTGCACTCATCGTTATAGAGCTAATAACATCTTTATGATTTCCAAAGCGTTTGAACCATGAGTCATCGAATAGATGTGCTTTACTGAAGTTGTTTTGATAATATTTCGTCTTCTAGATGTGTGCAAGTGTGCAAGCAATTCATGCCATTCATTGAATTTACTCACAGAGGCACTCTTTTTCTATGCAATTACAGTTAATTTCACCTCTCATAGCATTTTCTTTGGAAACCAATTGCTCCATGGAAACGTTCAACGACAAAATAAACGTTCCAAACGAAATAAGCTAAAGCAATTGCTCGTTCCGTACGTGCTAATTCTAAAGAGTGTTCAATCGTTTCTCATTGGACTGCCAGCTCATGATGTTATTCGATGGCCAATTTTGATCCATGTTGTGACCGCCTCGATGGTGCGTACAAATGTGCACATCGTCTTTCAAGGAAAACACCTTAGAATTGTTTTCTTCCATTCGGTTCGGCACTCGATTTTGAATCGCATTTGTTTACACCCTCCCGGACGTCCTTGAATATTTGCCTTCAGAGAAGAGTGCGCCTGCACTTCCCTCACGGGAGGACCAATCATACGATGAGTTCATTGTTGAATCCATCACCAAGCAGTCACCCTTCTTCAGAGCCCTTGAATCTTGGCAGATTGTCAGTGGAGATATGTACATTCAAAAAATCTTCCCTTATCGCATCCATCAAAGTCGATCTGCCCCCTCCTCCCCACCCGATGGCGGTTCAAAACCTTTCAACTCGACAATTTGCCACCATCCCTTCATTAGTGAAAACTATTATCAGCTCCACTGGATACGGAACTTGGGGATCTACGTTCGGGGAATGAGCTCACAACAAAATTCATGGTTGTGAAGGCCCTATGGGATGAATGCAGGCATGGGATGGATGCCTATTCGACTGCTCATCTGGCTTGTTTTGACCCAATGACGAAGGAGACCGGAAAGAGAGAAGTGGGACGAACAAAAGGTCCCCTTTCCGTTACCTTTTTTTTTGCGGACAATCAATTTAATGGCCATTGATTCTACCTGGCATGGACAAAGAGACTTTGACTGCAAGTTCTTTGTGTCCAAGGGAGTATTTCTAAACATTCAGCTCTTCAAAAATCCAGAATAGATAGATAAAGGATATAGATACGATTGCAATGACTTACGGAGGATAGCGGTTCCGACGAAAAGACTCAAAGTCACACTAAGGAAAGTGGTGAATCGCTGAAAAGGAATCATCAAATGCGTTTAAAAGCGTGATTTGGCATGGTCATTTCTCATGTTTATGCTCTCTCTCGGCAGAAATCCGGTAGTAGGTTGGATGGAGTGGTTTTGCGAAAGTTCCGACGATTTCCTTACCTCTTTTCTGATGCCGGGGAAAATCACAAAGAAGGCCAAGTAGAGTGTTCCAAAGACCACACAGAGCGTGATCATGGACACATCACCGATGACCGGAGTGCGGTTAGCATGAGTGTACAGAGTGGGACCGCCATTTTCGCGGAAGGCATCGAACCAGCCCTTCATCTTGTTGAGGAGGATTGGCTTGGATGGTTGAGGAACCTGAGCTTAGTAACGGGATGCAAGGTCTCAAAGACTCGGTATGCGGTGATGGAGTTGATGACGAAGTGCAATGACTTGTCTGTGTTTGAATGGCAGGGCGTGTCCTTGCGAATGCTAATGACAATGGGAGGGGTGGTGTGGAAGACAGGCAATGTTGTGTGAGTTGAAAATGCGTGTGCAAAGCTGACCTGAAATTTAGATTGACAAATAATGAGTATGATAATTGATGTCAAACCAGCAAGTGCCAGCTTTGTTTTCGATTTATGTACACATCGCCACTTTTAACAACATGTCGCTCATTTCGCTTGGCAATCATATGATTCCAACATTCGTCTCGTGATTGTTGGGATTTTTATCGTGATCATTATAACAATACGAAGAACAGAGTCCGTTTGCCGCCTTCTTTTACCTTGGTGAGCGTAATTATTCAGTAAAACGGATGGTATCTGCTCCTTGTCAAACCTATGTACATACACTACGTACATATACGATAGCAGTAGCAGCTCCTTGATTCCTGCATCTCTAAATAAGCAAGACCTCGAGTGTCATAGATTGTCCTTCAGGATTGAAATGTCAAAGTATTTCGTCTTCTTGGAGTGCTTCTTTGTTTCAGCTCATGCAATGTGGGAAAGTTTCTCATGCAAAACGAATAGTTATCATTTCGGTTTTTACTCAATCTCGAGACAACCAAATCAGTGGGAGAATGATGGAATGTCCATTGGCCAAGACATGGTAGCGCCAAAATGAAGTAAGTCAGGGAACAATCAGTCCACATTCAGCAAGAGTACTTGGATTGGTTGGCTCCTTTTTCCAAGGTCACGAAAAGTATCGCTTCCAGTCAAATTTTGTGGTGTTTGTTGTGTTCCCTCCCGTGATTCCAAAGATGCCCACTTCCTTCATCAACGCCTGAACAGCCCTGAAGAGATATCTGAATCTGTGTACACTGTACGTACTTCCCCTTACGTTTGCCTCTTATGTATACCATCCGGACAATTACTGACTGACCACTGACTCGTACCTACAATGGATCACCAATATCTGTCGTCAGTTGGTATTGTCGTCTGGTAAGCAAGCAAATTCTCATTGAGATTCCGTACAAGATCAGTCTTCTTGTTTGAGGCTATGGCATGGGAATTTGTCACATTCAGAGTGTTATTGAGTCCCGGCGATTAAGGTGTATTTTTGAACTTTTAACCATTGTCCGATGAGCACCATGACCAGAACGTATTCATTGGAAGTTCGCCGTCTAACTGTCCAATCTAATCCACTCGATCACGGATTACCGCAATCTTTACAACATCGACAGCTCCTTTGGATTGGCATCAACATCTATTCCAAGCAGCGATCCACTAATCAGCAATCAACGAGGATGATCTGTTCAATGATGTGGTTATGAATATGTGTGAGTAGTTTGAAATGGGATGATGCTCTTTTTGGTATGACGATCTCTCCAGTGTAAACCATTCCAAGCAATGTCGCTTTCCACTCGTCGTCCTTATGCCCAAGTGCTGTCCTCCAGACCCATTATCGTTCAAGGTGGGAGATAATTCATTTGGGTCGGCACATCAGGTTCATTTTTCATGACTTTGGTGGTTGGCAATCAGGAAATCCGTTGGAGGGTTGGTTAGTTGGTCGGTTCGATCTATCTATCTATCTACTACGTATATCCATCTATCTGTCTATCTTTCCACTTGCGTTCTTGTAGTTCATTCTGGATCTGACTCGCGACAACGTGAGATCATTGAATTGGGACACCGATTAAGAAGCTATTAAGTTCGTCTTGGATGTCCTTTTGGAATCCGAGATCGATCAATGCCTTTGGACGACCAAGTCAGTGGCACCTTCTCTACGTACATACGTACGTTCAATGGTCAGTGGTGGATGGATAGGATCGAGGGAGGTGGTATTTAGAATTGCAACATCACCTCCCACTTTGCCTCACTTCTCGCCCTTGTCCAATGTCCATCGTCCCCTTTTCCTGCTTCACTCAAACAGTTAAAGCTGGTTGCAAAAACATTTCTGGTGGTACTGTGACCAACCACTAGCAGGCATTGATTTATTTCAAGTACTATCTTTTCTAGGCCGCCATGAGGCTATTATGAGGCATCTATGAGCCATTCGTACCTGAGGTCTCTGATGAGAGGCAAACTGAGGGTGAAAGACGTTTTGGTGGCTGAAGAGGGGAGTAATTGTCTGTGGAGCAAGACAGGTCCCACTTTTCTGGGCTTCGTGACGATCGTCTTGTAGAGCAGCAATTGGACCAAGAGAGCTCTCCGACGTTTCCTCATCTTGGCGTGTGTAGCACCACCACCTCCACCACCACCACCGGAATCGTTGTCATTATGGGGCAGCTCTGCCTTCTCCGACCGACCGGATGGATGGATGGACGGATGGTTGGCTTCAATCAATCACATCCTAAGTCACATCCATTATCGGGAGACCTTCACTGATCACTTTCTCTGCACCTCATCAGCCTTTCAACTCAGACACAACACCTTTAATCAATACAAACAATTGGCACACTAGGCCTGCATCCCAGGAGGCTCGTGGCAATGGCGATCTTCTAAGCCATTCCTCGAACAAACCACTTCACAAACGAGATCTTCACCCGATTTCTACACAACCTTAGCTGAAGTGCACTAAGGAAAGACTGCCCAAACAGACACAAGTACATTCTTCACTCACACACTCACTCAACAACTTACACGCTCCCCTCCGCAGAGTCTGAAGTGAGGCAGGAAAGTAGAGAGTGGTTTGCTTTGGCTGAAATAGGCCCACTAGGATCCTACGCTAAAAAAAGGGATACTCGTCTGCTTCAGAGTCTCGGGAAAAACATGGATTCTCGAGCTCATCGTACTTCTAGGCAGGCTCCTGATCGGCCTGTCCCAACTTAATCACAGCTCGTACACTGTCACGATTCACGAACCAGAGAGGATGAGACTCAAACAGAAGGGACTTGTACTATTTCATCATGGCGGTGAAATCCAGCATGGCAAGCCAGGAGTGTGGTGGACGTCCAACAGTGAACATAGTACAGATTGCGGCTGTGTATGTTCAATGCCTGACTAACCATCCGAAAATCACTACTTGCCTGTTAGTATTAGCTTGGTACTTGCTGGCAGGGAAGGCTCCATTTGACGCCAAAACGCCGATGTTGACGCTCGAATCTCGAAATTGGCGGACTGTCCCGAATTCCCGATCCCGATCCCGTCAAACTGGTGTGACGCAATCAGGGTGACCGAGAGATTAAATTGGATCCTGGTATTTTGCAACTTGTCTTCGGCTTTGTGGACTATTTTGAACAATCAAACAAAGGTTTCCTCCATGTAACTTTATGGGGCAGGAATAGGTGGCTTAATATTAGACACAAGTTAAGATATGTATCGACCATTCGGTTCTCAGCCATTGGACATTGCAACGAACGGCAAACTTTTTTTTTCGACAATGTTTATGATATTGCGTTATTTTAGTGGGTATGACGCATCCCACAGATCGATTCGTTGTTTGACAGGAGGCTTAAAGCTTAAAGCGGGCATGCAATTTTTCGATTCAGGCCTCAAAGAAGGTTTCTGGTTAAAGATTGCTAGCATTGCCTTCAGGCGCCTCGAAGAAAGTTTCTTAAAACGTGCCTGGCCAAAGTCGCATTTAGATCGTCATCCTCGAGTTCGGCGAAGACTGATCGTGTTCGACTCTAATAGGAATTTCAAAGTCAACAACCAACAGGCCTGGTTGGAACATCTCTAGAAGAGCAAGGTCAACATCTGAAGCTAGTCACTACGAACAATTTTACAACATAAAGATTTACGAATTAATGTTCGACCGTACCGTTTCTCATAATTTTCAGGATTGCTCTTTTCGAAGATGCGATGTACTATTATATTTCGGTTTACTCTTTAATACGCCGTTCAAGCCCTTTGTCTCATTGCCAGATGACTAAAACAAAGGGATGATGACGCTCCCGCATCATCATACGATCTTAATACCATTTAGCCTCGCAACATAAACGAGAACCAATCGCCCATATATTATGGTGGTTACATGGTTGGCTAAGTCGGAACAACTGAGTATTCATGTCTTGTGAATTTCTTTGAGCGGACTTTTCGACCAACTACCCACTAACTAACAGTTGACATAAGCCATCAACGACAGACCAACTGTCATGACCGATCTGTGTCATGTTTTCCTAGCTGCATCTGGATTCCGGTATTTCTTCTATTAATAGCAATACCACCACACAGGCCTTTTGGTCCGATGACTCCTCTCTGGCATTCGACAGCTGCGAACATCATCATTCTGATCGCCTTTCAAACAGGCTTCATCATCGGGCAACGCTCGCTAGCTAAATAAATGTACCAGCGCCACCACCACCTCCACTACCATCTCCACTACCAACGGAGAGCTACCAAACCAAAAGGAGACAGGCTCACTACCTGCGTACCATTTGGAAGTTCTTTGTCGTAGAGGACCCAAGCCAATGTAGTGCTCAAGGTCAGACCACAAGAAAGATCGCAGTCGACGAGGGGATGGAGAGCTTGACATTCAACCATCGACCGACGAGCCAATCCCAATTCATAGCTGAGAATGAGACAGCGGTCCGTTAGAATGAGTTGTCGGTCAAAATGGCATTCGTCCCTCCTAAAGTGGTACATGAACCCACTACAAGTATAACGCCCCACCCGAAAACCCATGAAGAAACAAAGCTAAAATTACGAGGAAGTCATTGAGCGGTGAAAGAGTTCCCGTTAGGCGAGTCAACTTGTGCACATCCACCGAAGACAACTTGCTGGTATGTGCCTCATCCACAGAACTTTGTGTATGTACGTACTACGTACAATGTGAGTACGTACAAAGGTAAAGAAAGAGACGGGAGAGATAACAATGTGTATCTATCTGATCTTATCCTTCGAGAATGGCAGCATTGGCGCATTCAGCGCCCCGAGGATTGCGGATTGAACGGAGCACTGCGCCCCAAAAGCAGAGCGCAGAGTGCGTATCACTGATCTTTCTACAGTCTCGAGCATCCTTGGCGTTGCATCAGGGCCCGGGTCAATTATTATCTTGGCGTCATTTTTGGAGCTAAGGAATGCAGAGGGTTCAATCAAAAGGGCCAATGTGATTACATGGGCCTGATTTGAACGCTGCATGAACCGTTAGCATCTGAATGAACAAAGGCATCGCTGATCTTACAAAAAGCTAATCAGCAAATCGAGTTGGCTGTTTCCAATAAGGCGCGGATTATTTTCTGATAGATCGTGTGGTTTCAATTCCAGAGATTGCAACCAAACTTTTTCTGGCCATGATCTTGCTCAACCATTATGTAACCGAAATGGGAAAAATGCATTCGACAGGATTTTCGCTGCAAAATGCCATAAGTCATATCGAGAAAATTGTTGGCCTTTGGTTCATGTTCATGTGTTTTCATGTTGCCATGCATGATTTTGAGTGACTCTGCTATAGTACAATGCTGGGTTTGTCTTGAGGTCTTACCTGGCAAAGATTGAGCTTCTGACGTGCGGGATTGGAGAAGAGGAATTGAATGAGCGGGATGAACTCCAAGATCGGGGGTCAATCTTGTCTTACAAGGCTTACGGTGCAAAACGGGGGCGTTGCCAGGTTTTTCGGGCAAGGATTGGACGTCGCGAGCTACTTTCGTCAAGGGTGGTTGTCAAATAGTAGCGCACAAGCAAGCAACTCACTTACTTAAAACTTTTCCGTGTTTAAGTACTAAGTGTGGCCTATGTAGAGGTCGTCGTCGTCTTGGTTTTCTTCTTCAGAGAAGTATTTTGGGAAGAGGGATCGAGAGGGATCTCACTACCCACCTACTTCGAGCAGGCAATGACTAAAACTGAGTTCAATCGAACAACGTCCCAAGATCGTTGGTTGTCTGTCCATGCATGTGTTGCCGACTTGTTGTAGAGCCGTAGTAAGTAGTACTCGGGACGAACAAGGTGCGTGAAGAGGTGAGTAGTATGTAGTCGATGGGGAGCGGGAATCGTGTCTCGCGGAGAGCTCTCGCGTATATACCTACGTTCGTTCGTTGGTTCGTAGTAGGCATGTCTATTTTTCTGGGGCTCTATCGCTTGCTTTGGCGGCAACACCCACCCCACCAACGAAGCTGCCAAAGGTGGGTTTGGAGAGCGCCAGCAACCACTACTACCAAAGTCCATCATCATCATCATCATCCTCTTCTCCCCTGCTCTCATGTACTTCTTCCAACGTCTTGGGGCTACCATAATCAGAGTAATGGAGGTGCTGGTGAACTATAGAGCACTCCCTGTGGAGAAGCGATATATTCCACTATGAACAGTCTCTACGTCACCTTGCGGGTTTGAAATGGAGACATGTATTATACAACTGTACATCTACTCATTTTTGTTCATAACGCGGCATAAAAAGTCGGCCTGGCAATGTAGTATGGCTCTTCTTTTCTCAGTTTGGACTGCCTGATATGCCTGGCATTTGTCGGAAGCAAGGCCCCTAGTATAAATATATTGTGAAGAATGGAATCAATCTGTCACATTTTTTATCTTTTGATTCCCTGAATTCCTCCCCAACTGTACTCTCATCAAGGAAACTCTAACTCTTATCCATACCCACAAGAAGTAAACCATTCTGATGATAGCTATAACTTTGCTAATCAGAATTGAAATGGATGGCGAGATGGTTGGCTTTCTCGTCGGGTTAGGCCTTACCTTCGGATCCAAAGACACAAGTGAAAAGAAAAAAAGGCACAACATTGTAGCATACAAGAAGCAAAATCAAGAGCGTTTTCCCTAGTGCCTCGTTTATTCCAAACCTGACTCTAAAACCAGCATTTTTGAGCTATAAGAACAACATGATAGAGCTCTTCATCTCGGACTCTAAAATTATTGTAGGTACATGAGTATGAGTGCCAAAAGGCCTGACCAGTTACTCGTCTTGAAGTAGTAGGCACTCGTTTGGTTAAAGTACTACAATGCGTTTTGGCATGCCTTGATCAAGAGGGGACAAATAACGAACATGGTTGGACTACCCTGACGATTGAGGGGGAGGGGAGGTGGACACAGTTCTCAGCCGATCGAATCGAGTTCTGTAGCATACGGTTTCCTTCCAACCAAACCATGACAACAAACACCCCAGTCATGATCTTCATCATTCAACGCAGCTCTCAAGGGGAATGTGCAGTGCAAGACACTGTTGATTATCTGTCTGATTATAACTCTCAAGAAGAGATCGATGTTTCTTGTAGGCAGACAGCTTTGCACGAAAGGTAAAATTGTTCTGGCTTCACAACTTTTACTAATGGATCTGGATATTTTAGTGAGTGTTCATTTAAATGTCAATGTGCTCCAAATCGATGGAAGCATCCAATCACCTGTTCTTTTGTTCTTTGTTGTCTATGCGCTGACGACCAAACTGGAAAAATGAATCACCGTCGATGTTGCCTATTCAATTCAGGGATAGCTTTACCCTTGGAACTTCATTATTTTGATACCTGAATCCCACCAACATTATTTGTACATTTTTTCCTCATCAATGAATTGATTGATGTGATCAAATGCGATCAAAAACCTGGTCCAGGAGTGGAGTAATCCAAGACATCCAAGTTACATGAAACCCAATTTGTACTGAGTAAAGGTGTAATGATTCCCTTTTTCAGAACTTTAACATTTGCTTGCTAGCTCCATGGGAAATTTTTGAATCAAGCCCTCGGAAAGATCATGGTTAGATGGACTGTAATTATCCTTTATCACGAGCATTAAAATTCAGCTTAACATCCCAAATTTGAAAAAAAAAACCACTTTCAATCGGAGCATCGTATTTCACTTTAGCAATATGTTTCAGGATTTCCATATTGCATTTGGAGGATTTTGGTTTGCGAGAGATTTTGGTTTTTCACGCAGGCATGAGACGAAAAGATGAATACTGGACGCTTATGAGCAAATTTCAAAGAAAACCAAATCAAGATGATCTTTAAAATGATTTAAGAACGAAAACCGTTCGGTGAAAAACGTTTATCGAACCTAACGGGGTGTTTTGGCTCGTTATAAACATTACTCTTCAACTTGTGCACATTAGAAAGTATAAATGACCGACATGTATATTCCTTACTTCCATCATGAAACAAAATTTTAGAAATGCATTCAACTCTCCTCGGATATCATCTAGAAATATATGCATAAAGCTAGCTATAAACAACTTTCGAGTTGCTCAAAAACATCCTTCTTGAGTACAGATCAAAGGGTTCGATTAATGAATGTTGTCAATGCTTTTCAAGACAACTGTTACTTGATCCTTTGAAATACTATCAAGTCTTGGCTAATCTGTTTTCGACCAAAAGTCCCTTCACTTCGGATTAGTTCATTCTTGCGTGGGAATCGTTGGCTTGACCACTTTGGTTCACACCAAACACTTTGCAAACCTGCTTTAGAGTCATTGATTTATCAATAATAGAGCGTACATCACGACTTGGAACTAACGTTCCTCACTATAAACATAGGAGTGTCTTAAAGGGCCCTCAAGGCAAACAAGCTATCACCTAAGGGCGAGTTTGTGAGAACAGTCATTGTCACACTGATGCATTCAGTTTCCATTTATCCCTTAAGCCATCATTTGGCCCGAACCACAATCCTGAAGTAAACCTCTATATATTATTATATTATTGAAGTGAGTTACTAGCCTGAGTTAAGGCTCTCATCGCGAGTGAATAGTACTAATAATAAGAGGAGACACGTTAAACTGAATTGCAAAACAATATCTTGCCTTTCTATGACTCGAACGAGGGCTGTTTCCAAACTCATTTCTGATCTTTGGTTATCAATTCTGTACCCTTTGTTCACTTGAGTATGGAGCTCTAACTGTATTTCTTCAGGCTTAAAAAAAAGTTGACATTCCGGTTCGAAACACACCACTACTTTAAACCACTCGATAGCAGATGTGCTGTTGCTACACATGTTTTCCCTTAATATGATATTCCATGTAGCCTCAGCAAACAGTTTGAACCATCTTCTCGATCGCTACCCCCCAAAGTATAAATGCCCAGATAAGATAATCAGGAGGAGGAGAAAGTTAGTGATTCACTTCAACTAAAAATCGTTAAAATCGGCTGATCAACTAGCCTTGGACAGTTTTTTGGAGTTTGTCCGTGTTTCGTGTCTAGAAACTGGAAATTTTTGTTAGGGCCTAAACGAAACCAATAAACGTGCCCAATAATGGGGCTCCAGCATCTTAGAATCTCCCTTTTTGATTCCAATATCAATATCACAAAAAATACAGTTCTGAGAGAAGGCTATGTGTAACCTTCAACATCTTTATTTACGTATATGATTCTTCAAAAGTTCTAGTGATTGTGTAGTATATGAAGACAGATGTCGCTCCTACGGGCAAACAATAATCACTTTACAGCCTAGGAATAGGCTTCATGGAAGAACACATTGGAGGCTAACGAATGTACCAAGGGCTACACCACGGACATCTAGAGATGTGAACTGCGAACGGAAACGAATGTTTAGTCTCTTGAGCACCAGAAAGGATCACATCTCGTCGAATAGGTAAACATGGCCAAATTTGAACCCAAAACTATGCTTGTCTATGATCAAAGGTATGTAGTAATCGTAACATGAAATTAAAACTGTCGGCCTGCTCATGGTCAACTACCCATGCGTTTGACATCACAACTTTGATACAAGCCACTTTACAAGGAGAGAGTATTAAAATGATTGGCCTTAGATGGAAACAATCGAAGTAGCTGATTTTAAAAGTGGCTCAGAATTGCTTTGACCCAGAGCAGACCAATGGGGCGGGCAGATCCGCTCAAAATCCATATGTCTAAAATATCGTGGATACACTTATTGAAAAGTGGTAAGCTGTATTTCTGGGCCATTAAAAACCAAATCAGTTATCTAAAAGCATTTTGATCAGTGGGTATGGGTAATGAAGAATGAAAGAGGCACAATTTGCAAAAGGCTGAAGGAAAAGTGTTATTACATTATTTCTATCTTGCACAAACTAGAAGGAGTCAGGATCTTCACGGCAATTTCACCTCCTCGCACAATCTTTTGTTGGTTATAAAAGCTGCCCACAATCATCAGGACATTGGTTGAAAACGAATATGATGCTCTTTGCCTGTACTTCTGCCTTAATGTAGCCTCAAAATCCTATGCTTGACAAAGCCGAAATAACTACAGAAGAAAGTTCGTCATTAACATGTTCTTGGCTAGCAGTATCAGACCGATAACCGACACCACGAATAGCGACTGATGGGCGTGGCTCTCCATTTTTGGTTCCCTTGACATGTACGCATTGAATAGCTTTCTGCTGAGATACCTTCTTCCATTTCATGATCTCTCGCTCAGGCGCCTCAAATTTGCGAACAGACGCAAAGATGATAAGATGCAATCTGACGGATTGACCGGATTACCACTAGCCTGAGCCGATCAGCTCAGTCGCTTCCCAAGCTTCGCAGTCAAATTACAGGGTGCATCCCTTTCAGTGAGAAGACGACAGAAAAGGAAAGAGAGAGAAGGAGAAGAACACCGGAGGATGGACAGGGCAGAAAAGGATCTACCACACCTTCTTCTCAATCATTCACCATTCCTAATTCAGTTGGACACAGTTCATCGACATGGGCAGACGTGTCTCGTTGTTGCTTCTTTGGGGGGTCTGGGCATTGCTCATGGGTTCAGGCTCTCAGGTGGATGCAATGTCGGAGGAGTTCTGCGCCCGAATTTGCTCGTGGAGCAATGCACTCTGCTGGATGTGCACTCCCTTGGTTAGCCATGGATATGCAGGTCAGCTCAGATGGGACTTTTGTTGGGTTAAATTCGTGATTCGAATTGGAGACTGAACTTTTTGGACAAAAATGGGATGGGCGTTCAGAAACATTAGCGGTATCATTCAGCTATTCCGAAATATTCGAACTAGCCAGAGTTCGGCAAGTCATTAACAAGCAAATTATTATATTAAGTGCTAGCATATCAAAATTGGATATGAGAGTAACTTACTGGCCTATATGTTCTTTGTATTTGTCAATCTTACCTTTGGAGAATTTCCTGTCGCCACCAAAAATGTAAAATCGTATGTCACCTCACTCTTGATGACGGCATGGCTAAAATGCCAATTACATGTCCAAAAATCAACAAATTCCTAATATTGACCTATAATCAGATAATCAATTAAAGTATTCTTTAGCATTGGTGCGCAAGGAAAGTGCTCCAAAATAGTTCATCAAGTACAAATAACCATGTAAGTCAACTTTTTCGTTCAGCCAATTTATCACAAGATTTAGTTGCAGCAATATCCATAAATATGGCCACAGGTCATAAAAGAAATATGAAAATAAGAAGAAATTGTATGGTCGAAAAGGAATTTTGTGTAATTTAAAAAAATGCTGGATTAAAACAATGAATCAAATTGATTCTAAACGAAATGACTGAAACAGAAGCGCTTAGAAGTAAAAAGTACATAATCTTTTTACGCTTCTTAGTTTTCGTACTAAATTGATTGAAATTGTTATTATCCCAGCAAATAATTTTACGACCAATGACACATACAATATAACTGAAATGTTTTCAAATTCTGTTTGGTTTTTGTCATAATTTTTTTTGTTATGTTTATTGTCAGCCTTAATTTCAATACATTTTCCAAAACGACATTGATATCATCATTGTCGGAGAATTCTTTACCGTTTCTGGGAATTCAATCCCTAGCAGTTAAAGAAACTTAAATCCTGCTACTGGAACAATACTTAGAGTGGCTTTACACTAGGATGAAAAACCGAGATTGAATCCGGTTTGAGGATCGGAGTAGGACTAGTGCGGGGGCGAGTTTTTGGTGTTTGAGTCTTTTTGTTCGACTTGAGTACAGCGAAAGACTGGAGTCCTCCGCTAGGCTCAAGTCTTTTGCCGAACTCGCCCCAGCACAACTCCAACTTCAATCCTCAAACCTGATTCAATCTCAGTTTTCCATCCTAGTGTAAAACCGCCCCTACATACTAAATACGAATCTTTGAGGGCAGTAAATTGAACAATGATGGAGCCAAAGAAAGAAGAGAGTTGGACTAGCCTAGATTTTTGAGAGCTTCAAGGTGCTCTTAAAACGCACGTTAAGCCTCTACAGCCACTGCCCAACCTCTATAGCCTCGTCCAATGAAGCTATCTCATGCGTTATTGTTTTCTAATAAAATGTCTTGGGACATGTTCGACCTGTTGTAACCGTTTTGAACTGTCATTATTATCATAATCAGACCTCGAAAAAAAGGTTGCGTTTTTAGGGCGAAAGATTTTTTGGCAGAAAAAAAGGGAGTTGCATTTGATATATTTATTCATATGTAGACCAAATATTGTTCAGAGTTTAAGTGGCAGGAGCCAGACAAATCATAGTCTTTCATTTTGATTATGCCGGGGTTTACATTCCTTGCAGTGGTTAATAAGGCCAATGAAAACCCAAACCAGAAATAATTGCTTAACGGTTCTGTCTTAGGACTAATTCCTTCATCTGATCATAGTGAACAAAAGTATATAAAAAGGTTACACCGAGGAACAACAAGTTAAGAAGGAAGGGTATAAGGACCCAAATGACAATAAAAGGGCAAAAATATGTCTTAAAACGGGAAAAATCGTGAAAAAAGATCGAAAAAGAGTCGATCGAGAAAGTGAAAAAATTGGCAAAAAGTTGGAAATTTGGCTCAATTTTTTTCCACCAAAGAGGCTAAAACGTGAAAAAGTTTTTTTTTCAGGTCTAATCATCACGAAAGGGAACACATGCAAGCAATGAAAAATTACATTGCCTTGCATTCCACCATGCTTTCTCAATCAGAAGCCAATATATTGCACTAAATGTGTACTAGAATTTAAGAAAAATGGGAAAATGAACTCTTAAGCTTTTTCTTACTATTAAAACTTGCATACTTTCCGGATTTTCTTTCGAAGTAGGAAAATACAACTTGATTTATTGCTTTGCTAAAACTAATTCTTAAATGATATGGGAAACCCGTTAGTCCTTAGAATAAACAATTTTGTTATTCACTACTCTTGATTTACTTTGATCAAAACAATTCCACCATTTGCTCAAATAATCAAGACGTCTATCAGAGCCATCAATGATTCCTTTGAGAGTTCAAACTATGACTGCCAGCTAGTGGGTGAACGGAAAGTTAATGAAAAAGGCACAAATCGCTTGCAATTGATCGAGGATGAAAGTTTACGGCAAGATCCACGAGGACTGTTCCACGTCTGTGAGAGCCGTTTAATGGAGTTTGGTTTGTCCGAGATCTATGTGAGGCGAATTATGGCATTAATTAAAGTACTAAAGTCAATACTTTCACAAGATTAGAAGAGGCTAATTGTTTTTTTTAACACGGGTCTGATGGGAGAAATGAGCTAAATTGATTCATTTTCTATCAATACACAGCTTTTTAAAGAAATCTAACTAGGTGACAATCTTATGGACCGAAGGTTTTTCTGGTTAGACGGAATCAAAGATAAGAACAATATTAACAAGGCAAGTAGATTGTATTAGAAGATTCCGAAAGTCAGTTTGCCACTGTTTTTAAACATTATTGGTGCGCTGCATGGCTACCATGGTTCCGATTCTTTTTTGCCTTGTTGTTACCTCTGTTGTTATCACGATTCGTATTGACAACTTTGACGAAGCAAAAAGATATTCTTCTTTAGTATTTTTTTCATCGTTAACCATGTTTTTTAACGATAATCAGAACTTGGTCGTACGAGGAAGGAGCAATTGAGTCACAATACAAATATCTATCGAAGTACAAGAACCTAGGATCAATGGTTATTTAAAATGAAAAGTTAAGAACGTTTTGAGATGGAACACCAAGAGGAAAACTAAAGTAAATCTTTCAACAAATGTTGGAATCACGATGGCTAAAATTAGAAAACGTAATTTCCCAAAATACCAGAGGCAAAAAGTGCATAACGTCGGTCGGTACCTTTCAACTCACGTATTTAAGTACTCAAGCATGAAAACTCATTTCAACGAGATACAACAATACGATCGAGAAGGTCGACATGTTGTCTGCCAATTCTCTAACGGAATATTAATGGTGTTGCCCTCAAACCTCGCTTAAACCACCGTGAAAGCACTATCTGCTTTGTACTCCAGATTTACCAGAATTGAAGCCCCCGGGCGTCCCGGAGATGGTTAAGAAGGCCAAGTCCTTCTATCGCCAACAGAAAGTGGTCGGAGGAAAACCCTTCCATTATGGGGATGCTCCATGGTTGGCCAGGTGAGAACCCCCCTACAAGTATTCCTAACCAAATTGGCCTCAGATAGTGCATGTCTTCATTTCATTTCAGTATCAAGTACCGTGACGGAAATGATTTCTACACATATTGCGGGGGCACCCTGATATCGGATCGTTTCGTTCTCACGGCCGCTCATTGTGTGCAATTCCAAGCCACCACAGAACTATTCGTTGGCATTGGCGACTACGATCGCAATAGTGAGGATCCCGGAGAGGTCCTCTCAGCCGTGGTCAGAATACACACGCATCCCAATTTCAGGTAAGATCTGGCTTGAACTCTGGTGATCAACCCAAAATATGGTCTCTCAATTTGTTTGATTGGCAGTACTTTGACGTTTGAGTCCGATCTCGCACTCTTGGAGTTGGCTCAGCACATCCGATTCGATCGGTACAAGCAACCGGCGGTGTTGGCCCGGCCAGGCACGCATGTGACCGGACTCCGTTTCAACGTGACGGGTTGGGGAACGCTCAGGGAGAGAGGAGAGTATTCCGCAAAGGTACGACAAGCCCTCGTTCCCTATGTGCCTTATGAGGTGTGTCGAGGAGCGTACAAGGATCTCTCAATAACGGCCCGGATCTTGCCCGGGATGATCTGTGCTGGTATGTTGGTTTCATGATAAGAAGCCTAGACTCATTGGTCGATCAGATCAAGAAAGACATTTGAATGTTTGGATCAACCTGATCTGGATTCTCTGTCACCTTGGTAAAGAGTGGGGAGGGTAAAGTAATGCTTGAAAATCGATGTACTCTCGGATGAGAACGTCGTCAGCATTGGGATAATTGAAGAGTAATGGAATGTTTTTCAATAAGATGGTAGTTAATTTCACCAATGGTTACTTTTGTCATGCTTCTTCCATCTATTGGCGATTTGTTCAGTATATGGTCGAAGTCCCGAATATAAACATATTCAGGTTAGATCTTGTTATTTACCGCGGCGTTCAACCTTTCACCGCCTCATTGCCTGGTTGATACTTATCTTTTTTACTTTTTCAAGAAAATATGGTGCTAATGGTCTTTTTTTGTTAAATAGGATGGTTAGCTGGAGGTGGAGATGCTTGTCAAGGAGACAGCGGAGGTCCTCTGACCCTTCTGGTTCCTATCAAGAGCCAGGCCAACAATGCATCAACACCCACCACCTCCAAAGTCCGCGGGATTAGTCTTCGGATTCGAACTAAAGATCGCCAGAGATCACGTAGTGGAAAACTGTTGTGGTCGGATTTGGATTCCCAAGAAAAAAGTAAGCGTGCATGATTAATTTTCTGTGGAAAGGGGGCCGGGTTTGATGTAAGAGATTATAACATAACTAGTAATATATGAACTCTGGTATCTTTAGAGCGTCCCATGGTTCAATCATCGAGCTCCATGGTGAATCATCTACTACACTCCCAAACCGAGTTGCACAAAAGCCGACAAGTGCTTAGTCCCAAGCATGGCGTACCAACCATTTTGGGTGTGGTTTCGTGGGGCATGGGCTGTGGTAGACCCTCATTTGCCGGGGTATACACAGATGTCCGGGCCTATCGCACTTGGATCATTCAAACCATGGGAGGAGAGCCGGAACATATTTGGACATTGGACTAACATTGAATTCCAAAAGAATTGCCTTTGATGCCTTGCTTACTACATATAGTAATTATGAGGGTAAATCATCACGTTTAGATATTGTGCCATATCCCTGTCTTATGGAAAGAACATGAGCCGATGATCTCACTCAATAGAGAAGTGTAAATCTTTGAAATTTCATACTAATGCACCCTCTGGTACTACCATGAAGTAAGTGTCACCACACTTCTTACTGATGACAAAATGTTGGCACCCGTATTTTTTTGTGTTTTTTTGAATATTTTTGTCACTTGCCATGTAATGTTATCTTTAGCAAATGCATTTTAGACTTAAATGGCTTAAAATAGTTGTTCAAACACGAACACGAAAACGAACCCTAAGACGGCGAACAATTTTGTCAATGAATAATTGGAGGCACTGGATGTGCTAAAATCATGGTAGTTCTTGCCGCGATTGTGGCGCAGCCTGGCTAGCTCACACAACTGAAATCTGATCCGGTACTTTACACTCTCTATTGACTTCAGCAATGGAATACTCAGTATTGGTACATACTATCATTTCCATTGTCTCACAGAACAAGACTCGAGTCGAATAGAATAAACATGTGCTAGTTTCAAGAGAAACGGCATAATTCTACTGACCGACCTTTTTCAAGTTAAAGATGCTACATTCAATCACCTCATGATCTCAAACGGTACTAGCTTTTTGTAATCTCAAAGTCAATATCCAGGGACACTTTTGCTCATTTCTAGCACACTTTACAAACTTTCTCATCTACGTAACGCCAAACTACATTTTTTGGCATTTCAAACCCATTTTAATGTTATTTTATGATTGAACAAGATAGCATAGCGATTCCAAAACTCCATTAGATCATTCATGGCCAAGCTGATATGGACTGGAAATAAGTTGAAAATTGCGGTGCAAAGGTCAAAATACATATATGGAAGCAAAATCTTGTCAATGCCTGCCCTTGTTATGGCTCCATGATAGTAAGGCTCATTTACAATTATTTAAAACACATTTTGCAATCTCTTTATAATTGGGTAAGTTGTGTATACGTAACTATAGACCTGCGCCCTTCCCAAACCACATGTGACTTACGTTTTGTGTTCATGTACCGGTGTTAAGTAATTGAAACAGCCACGCACTTGGCATTGAATTTCTTTGGTTAGGCATTATAAACAAGGCAACCGTAAAGCAACATTTCTTTAATAGTGGGGTTATTTTAATGGCCATGTATATCATTCTTTGCTGATATACTAACCAAAAACCTGGCCATTGAGTGCTAAACTGATTAGGACCAGGCATCTTGCGGTACCCTTATTGAGAGAAAAAAATGAATCAAAAAGGGGCCCAATAAAACATATCAAAGGATCAACCAACGAAGAGAAGAACGTCGATGTTCACGCAATCAAAGACCTCGAAGTGAAAGATCCCAAAGTCAAAGATCCCAAACACCTTACACCTTAGCGAATTCGTAGCCAAAGATCCCAAAGTCGAAGATTCCAAGGTCAAAGATCCCGTAGTCGAAGATCCCAAAGTCGAAGATTCCAAAGCCGAGAATCCCACAATCAGAGATCCTGTTGTCAAAGATCCCGAAGTCGAAGATCCAAAAGATTTCATACTTGAAGATCCTACACTTGAAGATCCCAGAGTCGTGGATCCCACAACCAGAGATCCCATAATAAATGATCCCAAAGTCAAAGACCCCACAGTCAAACATCCCAAAGTTAAAGATCCCAAAGTCAAAGATCCCAAAGTCAAAGATCCCACAATCAGAAATCCCATAGTAAAAAACCCCAAAGTCCGGGATCCCATAATCAGAGATCCCATAGGAAAAGACCCCAAAGTCAAGGATCCCAAAGTTGAAGATCCCAAGGGAGGAGACGTGGTGTAGTGGTTAGCGCAGTTTCCTTATACGAGAGAGGTCCCCTGTTCGAATCTCCTCCCCGACCTTTCTCAAGGAAAATTTTAGACGCTAACCATGCCCACAGCTGTAGAACCAATCTGATACGGACTATGACACTGCCTATCGGAAAAAGTGTAAGGACGATGTGATGGCTGGCTTCGCTGGCCGGGCGAGGCTCATCCCTCCGACCCTAGCACTCAAAATACAAAAAATAGTCAAAGATCCCACAATCAGAGATCCCACAGTAAAAGACCCCAAAGTCAAAGATCCGAAAGTCAAAGATCCGAAAGTCCAGGATCCCACAATCAGAGATTCCATAGTCGATCTCAAAGTTGAAGATCCTATAGTCAAAGATTCCAAAGTCAGGATACTGTCAAACGTTCACACAAATTTCACTCTTAGGAGGAGACGTGGTGTAGTGGTAAGCGCAGTTTCCAAGTATGTACCGTATAAGATGGTAACCCGGTACGATTCTCCTCCCCGACCTTTCTCAAGGAAAATTTTAGACGCTAACCACGCCCACAGACGGAGAACCAATCTGATACGGCCTATCGGAAATAAATTGGACGATACTGGTAGCTTTGCTGGCCAGGCCAGGTTCAATCCAAATATTAAAAAAATAAAAATACAAAAAAAATCGTCGATTGCAGTGACGTGCTAATTAGAGCCATTGTATCAACTCTAGATCCATTATCCTAAACCTTTGTGTTTGAAATACAAAAGCATAATTCGCTGCATTTTAAGGGTCCTTGTGGACCTCGTGAAGTCACATCTCAACAACATCAATGCTTCTTTGGTAGGAGTAAGTAATGCAAGATGCGTGCCGATATCACCTTTCTCGAGATGCAAGGCAGGCACAGATTCAGGCCGTTTTTGATGGTAACGATACCGCGAATTTGTTTGTCCTGAAAATATTTTATGGCGAGATACCATAGGTTTAAAAAATGGTTATTAATGTAGAATTGGCCGTGGATCTGGTTTCGAAAGCTCCAGTAATTGAAGTCAGGCACTTGCGACGGGAGCATATGGGATGGTAAATGGAAGCATTGGTGAGATGTGGCTGTGTTCCAATTTTGATGCTGATGCGGGGAAAGAACGAGAGTCATACATTGTTTATGCTGTGGAAGCATGGAATAGTCTCGAGGGAAGATATGGTGTGATGCCATTGAACTGGATGATTCCATGGGGGAAGATAATCGGTTCTGTTCTCTAAATTGGATGATCGGAAAGGTGCCGAAGAGTTTGGACAATTCTTGACAAGTACCGAGGGGTTAAATATCCAAAACAGCCATAACTTTAGGTGCCCAAAAATTTGCAGGAAAGTTAACACGAAAATGCAAAGAATGTGCAGAAAAGGGTTAAAAATTGAATAAAAAGTGCAAAAAGAGGAACTAAGAAACGGAAAATTGTAATCCCGAGTTCTCGAAATTGTACTGTATTTAAGCATGTTTTTAAAACCTCAAATGTGACATAATTTCGGGCAAAATTTGCATCAATTTACATAGGATGTGGCCCAGGACTGGGCAAACTAACTTCAATTCCACTTATATTAGCACTCGATCGGCAGCATTGATCCAAATCAAAAAAGCAGCCAAATTCATTTCATCCCACAAACAATTTATTGTCTGCAGTTGTTAATTGATCATTGTGTGTCAGTCAGATTCGTAAAAATATGGTTCAGACACGGGAAGGAATTCCAAACTATGAGGTGGAGAGATAAAAATTCAAACCAAAACTTCTCCCAAAACAGTTCCATTGAAAAAGTTTAAATAAAAGTTATATAGATAAAATAAAGCAATTGATTAACATTTTCATCATCTGTTTCCAGGCCTCTCATGGTACGGAAATACTTGAGCAATTTCACTGCGGATGATTAGGTACTCAATAAAAATGCAGTATTTTAGGCAAGGCTTATATTCCTAGGCCTAAAGGTCCTAAAAGTGTTGACTCATCCAAGTTTGAAAATGCAACAAATTAGAACATTTATGCCAGATTTCAGTAATGATGTTAATCAGTGAAAGTTGTTACATTTTGGAACTTTTTAAAAAAAGCCGAGAACTTAAAATGGCCCCAAAGGGCAAAATATTTGAAAGAAAAGTTTAATAATTCTTTTTGGAGTCTATACTAACCACTTATTCGAAAATCAAGATTCAACTGCAAGTATATGGAAGAGGTCAATTCGATGCACTTTTGAGCCCAGGCAGTTCTACGGAATTCTCAAAATTATTGTAAAAGAATATGTTATTCTTTTTGCTGGCAATTCTAAGCTCGTCTTGACTACTAATCCGAGCATTGTTTGCTACCTGTTCATATTGAAGTTGCACATCTCTCAGAGGTTCTTTTCCAAATCTTAAATGAATCCATTTTTAACCGTTAAATAACTTCGAATGTACCTTGAAAAGTCAGAAAATCAATAATATTTTAAAAACAGGTTTGTGTCCAAAATCTTGAGGGATATCACCAAGTGAGGGGAAGCTGATCATTTTTCTATATTTACCGGGTGTCCCAAAAAGATTGGCCAGATATGAGTTTTTTATCTTGTACTTGGCATAACTTTGTATTTCACTTTCGATTTTGGATTTGATTTTTTATTTTGCTCGTTTAGCTTATTCGATGAAATGTTGCATTCATCATGAACCCCTTTGGCAATAGCATAGCGCTCTAGGCATAGTAAAACCCCTTAGGAGACATTCTGCATGAAGGCGAGATCCAGGGCCCTCCAGACTAGGTCCAAATTGTGGACCATCTCTTTTAACACTTGGAGCGGACCTAGCAAGCCAGCTGGCTGATACGCGGCCTAATGTATTAGTAAAGGGGCGGCAATTCTGGTCGGGGGGATGGGTACATGTTCTGGACACTGTAAAATAGTCCGTAGTTGGATCTTATGTGTGGGCCAGAGCGCTGCGATAGTAGGGCTTAGGAACGGATAAAGCGGTTTTCCCTCATGTTGTTCGTTGATAGGAGCACCGTCCGCTTTTCAGTGGTCTTTACCCCGAATCTTGAATGAGAAGGGGCAATTGTTCTCCGGATTGATCTGGTAGATGCGCCAACCTACCGGAATAACCCCTTAATATTTAAGGAAATCTGCCACTTAGCCACAGTTGTGGCCCAGGGGAAGGGTCCCCACTCTCCGGGTCCTATCAAGACTTTAGTTGAATATGACCTCAATTTATAGGCTGGTGCTGAATATGATCAAGCTGAATCTCCTCGCCAGGTGTCTCCCTCATGAAGACAGATGGCACCATTCTCGCGGTTATTGTTCTGGACAACAAAATGTAAGTCACAGTCACAGAAAGCCAGTTTTATTTTGAAGTCCAAAAGTCGTAGCCTTCTACTGATTTGTGAAAACTGAAAAAAGATACTGAAAATCGTGTTTGAAAAGTCAGGACAATCGTTTTTGGGACACGCGGTGTATATATTTTCAAAAGTGGACACGAACTTAGATTTTATGAACAGACCTTTCAGAGATCTTGCCAGGTTCAATGTGGATCGAGTATGTCTCTTCCATCTGATTGTAATAAAATCCTGGCTTTGAATACGTGAAGAATTTCAAAAGAGAATTGCTAAAAAGCAATATTCAAACATTTTACAGTTGTCTCAATCCAATTTTAAAATTACAAACAGCACTTTATGCAATTGGTTTGGATGTAATTCGGTAGGTTTCTTCTCGGCAACCAACCCAGAACATTCGCGGCAGTCTTATCCTCGTTGAGCGTATTTCGGGCCTCTCCGGGAAGGGCTGGTTCGTATCTCGGCGAGATCCCAAACATGGCAGCCACCTCGTTAACACTGTAATTTTGGCCGCTCCCGAAGTTGAACTCATAGCCGTAAGCTCCTTGCTCGAGTATGGCCACAAGGCCGTCCACAACGTCGTCAATGTGCGTGAAATCTCGTCTTTGCTCCCCATCGCCGTAGATGATGCATTCCTGGTCCGTTTGAAGGCAATTGAGCCAATTGCCGATCAAAGTTGTGTATCCACCTGGCAATCAAAATGGATAGTTCATGAATTTTCCNTTGATCTTGCCGCATGTGGAACAATGATCTGGGTATTATGGAAGAGTAATAGTCCGCTATCGTTGTCCCAAGAGATGTTTTCCCACTGTTTTTTTTCAACCTTGCTGGGTGATGTT
>NC_081445.1:5479437-5490664 GCF_007210705.1 Tigriopus californicus | reverse complement strand
CCCCCCCCCCGAATCGATGAAAGAGATCGATTCATTCATAGGTGGGCTTGGGATTATTCTACATAAAACGTGGGACCGTCATTTATGACTCAATTTCGATTCCAGAATTGCTGGTTTTGTACTACTAACTCGCAAGTTACATAATAATAATTCAAATTTGAAAGTACTGTTCATCTACTGTCGCCATGATCATGAATGGGATGTTATGTGCTATTATATCAAGTAATTGGTTTTACTTTACCTGTCAATAGTTGTTTTGGTCCATAAACGTTAAAAAAAACCGCAGTGCTGAATTTTAAGCCAAAATGTTTCGAATAAAGATGTATAACCTCTTGACCGATTTCTTTGCTGAAGGTGTAAGGGTTTTTGAATTTGCCATGGAATTTGGACGAGGAGGCGGCATAGATTAATGGAACTTCGTTTTGAGCGCACCAATCTACCAGATTCAAAGTTCCCCAAGCGTTGGTTTTGAAGTATCCCATGGGATCTTGAAATGAGGGACGGATGCGAGCCACAGCAGCTAAATGGAACACAACATCCACTTCAGGGAAGGTCTATGCGGCCGAGATAAAAGATAAAGAGATAATCATTTCTGTAGGCTTCAACTTATTGGGTTTTAGAGTATATTTTTGGCACTCAATTTTCTTTAGCCAATGGCGGTTAAAACACCACATTGGTAAGATTTCACTAACGTGGTGTTATATCAGTCATTTTGTTCCAAATAAGCTTTGATATTTGAAAGCAATATTATTCATTGAGAACGAAGTAACATTTCCCCTTCCACACGTCTCTGTCACATACCCTAGCCGTATTTGAGTCTTGGGCCTTATTTTTTGTTGGGTAGTAGTAATTAGAGCTTGTGATGGACCAAATAAGGCCCGATTAGATGCTGCTTTATTCAGAGAAATGCCAGGATCGAAGTTATTGATATTCCGTTCAAAAGACGAATCTAATTATGACCGAACACGTCCAAGAGTATTTCGGCTACACGTTTAAGCGATTTGGGCTTTTTCTTGTACGCAGTGGCCTAGGTGTGCTCGTGGGAGAATTCAGGTCAAGAGGCGATTCTTTAGTACTCTTATTCGTGTTTGGAACGAGATGAAAACGGTTTCTTACATACTGTCGACCATTCTCCTGGATGACATATGATCTCCCGTTGGCTCGAACTTCATGAATTTTTGCCACCGATTTCCATTTTCTTGTTACTGGATCCTGGACTCTCACGGACGCTCCGACTTGTAATGTTGAGAGTACTCTCGAGTGTTCGTCTCGCTGAGCTTTGATAGAAGCACTAATTTCCTCTCTTTTTTTCCTCTGCATGTTTCATGTCCAGGTCTGTGAGCCGATGATAGTTGTTGGGTGTGCGGGGTTTAGGGTGCGTTGACATCGGCTAAACAATCATTGGGCGGGGCTAAGACCGTCAGATTTAGGAGTGTTCCTCCACTGAAGGAGTGCAGATCGAAAAAGCGACCCAGTCCGATGAACATTTCTTGAGCAAAACCTTCATGGCTTTAACACCTGCTTCCGTGTTACCGTTGGATTCCGGATGTTATGGGGCAGATAACTAGTGAATGGCGTTCATGTCTCTACATCACGCGTCGAACTCCGATCTAAATTGTGGGCCACCGTCTGTCCGAATGATGACCGGAATCCCGTAGTCCATCATCCAATCCGATAGAACTGCTGTCACCGCATCGGTGTCAATTTTGTTCATCTTTGAAACGCATGGCCACCCAGAGTATCAATCAACCAATACGAGATACGTTCTCCCTGCCAAAAAGGTCCACAGAGACAGATTCAAATGGACGATTGGATCGTGGAAGTGCCTCCACGCATGGTCTGCATTTGGCTATCATTTGTTCTATGTCATTATTGATGCCGGGCCAGAAGTACATCCCGCGAGCGTGGGCTTTTGTTCACCGAAGGCCTTGATGAGATCGGTGCACTTCCAACAAAACCTTTGATCTTGCCGCATGTGGAACAATGATCTGGGTATTATGGAAGAGTAATAGTCCGCTATCGTTGTCCCAAGAGATGTTTTCCCACTGTTTTTTTTAAACAACCTTGCCGGGTGATGTTGAGGGAGCGTCTTTGGATCCTTTTGGCTGCTAGAGCAGTCACATTTAGCCATCTCTGATAGAGAACGAAGAGCAGGATCGCCAAGAGTTCCGAGCATTCTAACTAAGACGTGGTTCTACAGGGGATGTCAAGTAAAGGAAATTCAAGGAAAAAAGTGGTCCGGCACCCTGATTCGGGGCACTTTGGGGAGAGAGAACTAAGACAAACATCACAGTCAACTCGCACCATTCGCCCATTGAATTTTCAGTCATCGAGTGATTTCGAGCAAGTTGTGTTACAAAACCCTTCTAAATGAGCATGTTTGGTGTTAATCAGTGAACGCACTATCAAATTGGCTCAATACCACAATGCTAATTGCCTAGACAAGCATGTAAAATGGAAAAAAATGTCATAATTCAATGCATGCACGGTCCGGTTTGGCTGGGCATGTTGTCTTTGATTTTACTCCATGGAATAACGTCAGTTGGCCATGAACGCGTTTACTTGACTAGCCCTATAGTTCTTCTGTATCTTTGCCGTTTATGTTGGATGTGGGAGATCTCGATAAGAGGTCTGTTATTTGGTGTTTTCTTCCGGGTGCCCATTCGATTTCGAATGTATAAGGCGAAAACTTTTACAAAATTCGTTGAAGGCGTGTATTGTCAATTGCGTCCAGGTTTGATCTCCTAAAAATGCCGAGCAACGGCTTGTGGTCAGCGATGACCCGAAATTTTATGCCAATCAAGTAAAACCGACAACTGAATATTGCCCACTGGATGGCTAGAGCATCGATTTCGTACACTGTGTATCGCGTCTCGGCGTCGGCAAGCGACCTGGATCCGCACTGGACCAATCTAGTTGATCCATTGGGGTTAGTTTGCAGGAGTGCAAAACCCATTCCTTTCAACCGAGATGCATCAGTGAGTAAGGTGTGTAATGTTTCTCTTAAGTAGAATACATCATTTATTTCGTTTCAAGAATCAGAGGCAACCCACACATCGTCTTCCTCCCGCCCTCCTGCCACGTTCCAAGTCAACTCCCCTTAGAAACGCGTTTTATCAATTAGCACCATAGAAGGAGGTCATGGTGGTCAGTTCATAGATTGGACATCATATCACATCAGTGGTTGGAAGATTTGGGTCGAAATACGATAGAACTGGCCCATTAGGGTCAGTGAGTATTGCCTTCACTGTTTTGAATGCTTCTTTTTGTGGTTGGAGCCCCAGGAAGGCCTTGTTATTTTTGAGTAGTCTGGGTGGTCTTGTGCGAGGTCATGAACAAATTGCTCCAGTTGATTGGTCAGGCCAAGAAAAAAGAAAAGAACGAAGATCTTCGACGTATCTCCCAAAATGAATTTTCTTTCTTGACAGGATTATGTCAATTTCATTGCATCTTTGGAGCACAATGTCCACCTTCTCACGGAGTTCTTCAATTGTAGATGCGAAAACCAAAATGTCATCCACAATCTTTTTCACACCAGCCAGGGCCCGGTCCCCACGGGCGAAGTATTTGTCGCCGGACGCATTCAGTTCCATTGGGGCTCGGCAAAAGCGAAACCTTCCGAATGGTGTTAAGAATGTGGTAAGATGGCGCGATTGTTGGTCTAACTCCACCTGCCAATACCCCTTCATTGCATGGAATGTGGCAAAACACCTTGCCGTTGGTGGTATGGACCATGGACCGACTAGTTCTTAGAGGATGCCATATTGTCATTCCTCTTGGCTATTAAGGATGTCAAGAGACTTCATCAGGCCCATCAGGCCCATCATGGTGTCGCGAAGACAAACGACGTGCCCGTCAAACCGTTTTCTGGCCGGGTTACACCAATGATATCAATAATGCTGTGGAGGCTTGCCGTGAATGCCAATGCTACAGACCAAGCCCTTCACTGACCGCTCATCTTGGAGGACCTTCCTTCTCAAGCATTTGAAATGGTCACTACAGATCTTTTCCAATATGGTGGGTGCCTATTACCTGATTTACACTGATCGCTTCTCCAGATTCCCGCTCGTGGAGCGATTTCGGAATGCTCCATCATCATAACCTAGCGGGGACCGTGCCTGTGCAAGCCATAGAGGCTACAAAAGAAGTGTGACAAGGGCTGTCTGACTCTTGGAGAGCGTTCTTGAAGCCACGCGTGAAAGTGTAAATCAAGACCACATTCCTGACGAGGTAAGAAACGACCTCGAAACTCATTGCCAGCGTTGTCTTGATGCCACGGATGCATTCCAAGCAAGCTTGGTTGCTGTGGAGACGTATGACAAAGAAATTGACGAATGACACGTGGGTTTTCTAGATGTTCCAATGGATCTTATGGAACGGGTCTAAGTCTACGTAACAAAAACCAGGATATAAAACTCTACACATACTGCGAGATCGTCCATTGCCATTGACAGGGCAACCAGTGACCCCAAGACCCCGATACATAAGCCCATCAACATTGCATTGAAGCCGGAGAAGCTGCAGTCTTCTGCTACCCTAGGGGATGTCAGAGCTTGGAGCACGAATTATGACGCCTTTTCTCTTCTAATTGCATGGAGCGCCTCTCCATATTCGAACAACAGGGCTATTTGTCCTGTTGCTTAGACCTAAAACTTCAGATGAGCCTTTCATTGAAAGTTGAGCCCAATCACCCCCTCCAAGGGGACGAGGGGTGCTTGAACTATCTCCGACGGGCCTTTGTTGACAATACTCCAATCCTTACTCGAAGGCTTAAGCCTTAAGCTTATTAGGCCTAACAAAAACAACATTAAGCCTCTACGGTCGCCACAATTGACCACAAATCCTGGGTTGGGACAAAGCTCATGGATGCTTTTGAAGACGTACAGTATCAGACACCTTTCGTACCTTCTCTGAATACTGCACAATCCCAACCTCTCTATGTAGCCTCTCCCAGCACGAGAGCTCTCTCTTTCCTGTGATGTTCCTAGTGAAACATTTTTTTGCAAACTCATTTCCTGTGAATTGGAGAGCTGACATAAAAGAGCTTCCCGAACAAGAAGGGGGCCTATACATTGTTTCAATGGCCAGATCATGACCTTGGATGTGACAGAATAAGACCTCTTCTTCCCCATTCGACATTTCTACGTGACTAATGTGCAAATCATTCCTAAGATATAGGCAAACACCCCCATGTGGGAATATGGGATTATCAGGAAGTACCCTGTCACAACGAACTAGCTTGAAACCAACTATGGCTTTTGGGTTGAAGCCAGGTTTCTGTTATAGAGATGAATGAAATCTCTCTCTCAGCGGCTAGTTCTTTTAAGATCTTAACTTTTGCGCTGTCTTTTTTAGAAATCCGACAATGCACGTTCAAATATAGCCCCTTTACGGGCCTGTCTTTTGACGGACCAATTTCACAAGACCGTCCTCTCCAACCGTAAAAAATCCCGCTCATCAACAAACTACGTTCTAGTGGAGGCAAAGCATGAGCTTACGGGTAAGGTTGGTTTTGAGGAATGGGTTGGGCAGTTACATTTGAATGGGAACGTATTTTGGAAATAGGGATGGGACATGGAATATTAGGGAGGAGAGTGTTTTAAGAAATAGAGATGGATTGGGTATTTGAAGGAAGAGGAGGGAAGTAAGAAAGAGAGTGGGAGGTAGAAGGAGGGGGTGGGCGGAAGCTGAATTGGTTATGGTTGGGGCTGGAATTATGTTAAGGACTACGAAAAAAACTACAAAATTGAACTAATCTATTTCTCGCATTTCTTTGCGTCCCTTCTACGTGGACAGAAGTACACCGTATGTTAAAGTACGTCTTAAGTCTCACGGACTGACGGCACATGTACGGGTTGAAAAAAGGACAATCTACCTTTGAACATCCCTTCTTGGAAATACGATTACGGACCAATTATGCGTATGCGTTCGAGATTTCTTACCACTGCTAGTGGACCGGTAGACCGGCTGTTGCCCTCTGTCTTCATTATAAGCTCTCCCAGAGTGAGGGATTAGAGCGTTGTGACTCTCCCTGCAGAAAGGATTTGAGCGTGCCAATATGGCAAGAGCCTTGGGGCGATCTTGTGACCCGATGGTGGGGCGATCTCGTGACCCTTTGTGGGACGACCCCGAGATCCCTGTGTTGGGACGGCCCTGAGATCCCTGTGTTGGGACGGCCCCGTGATCCCTGTCTTGGGGACGGCCCTGAGATCCCTGTCTTGGGGACGGCCCCGTGATCCCTGTGTTGGGGACGGCCCCGTGATCCCTGTGTTGGGACGGCCCCGTGACCCAGATGGACGGCCCCGTTACCCGGATGATTCCCCCCCCCTGACCTTCAGACTGCGCTCACTTGAATTTTCAGACATTGTTTTAACGGCACTTTATCAGAGGGTTACCCATCGCCTCCAGGATATCGTTAGACCATCTGTAATATGTCACTAGGTACTTAACAGTTCCTCTTAATGAATGCTTGTGGTTTAATGTCAAAAAAATCTTTGAGGAGGGAGAAATGGTATGAAAAACAGCCATGGAGGCCCTTAATTTCTTTACACCCTGTACGCTTTCGAACTTCTAAGGGACATAACAAAGAGATCAGATACTACGAGTGGGCTTTTAACAAGTCATCTCACCAAATTTGCTAATGAAAACTGGTATGGCCTCATTGTCAATGTTAATGGTTCCACTCAGATCTATGAGTGTGTAATGCTTTGATTTTAGAGAGAGCTTCTTTTCTAGTCGTAATAAAAGATTACCAGGAACTCTGTCCAAAAAGCCCATTAGAGATGGACATCTTCATTAGTTCTCTCCTAGGCATTTATTGAGCTATTATTTCGTCTCGTGAGTGAATCCCGGTTAGACCATACATACTACCTATTGACTCATTGAAGCGGGAAAGGAAGATGAGGTAATCTACAAATTTTGAGAGATCACTCCTACTTTTGAGGCTAGCTTCATATCTCTTGCTTAGGGATTAAATTAAACGTTCAGTTCTTTTATTTATTAAATGAATTGATCATGTAGGTACGTATTTTTCTCACTTTCACTCATTAAAAAACTAATCTTGGAAAAAAAGCGGTTTTGCCGCTGATTTTTTTGTATTTTAGAATTTCGTATTTTTGCAGTAAACTTTTTGAAACCCTTAGAAACGGTTTTTGTCTAATATTGAGAGTTGTACCTTGGATTTTTAGTACCTCTATTATTTTGAAAAGTGCCCCAGTGACCTCCCAAAATTTGTGCTGACATCATCGTGTAGCCGATACCTCAAGGTCTCAATAACATACCTTCATGGTCACAATATCATCTTGGATATATTCACAACCATTCACATGGTTTTCTATGAGTCCAGTGCTGTAGTTATCCACGGATATCACGATGTGCCCCAAGTGAATGAGACGTTCAACCAAATTGGATCCCACAAACCCTGCACCTCCAGTTACGAGAACCTTCATGATGTAATGAGCCTAAAATAACACCACCAATCTTGACCAAAAAAAGCAATAGACTGATTTTTCAACTGGACGTTAGTGAGCGCTGAGAGCAATCAAATGAAAGTCTGGCCGAGTGGTGTGGAGACGTCTATTGTGTTGTCACCCCCTATGACAAGCATTCGAAACCGCTTGCAGTTTGCTTGCAGAAATCCGACCACACTGTCATCGACCAACATCAAAGAGCAACAACTGGCATTGATTTTTCCTAGTGAGTGTGAAGAGCTTGAGATTGGGCAATTAAATAGGCATTATGACTTGACTAGGGGTACACTTTTCTGGCAAATAAAACAGGTCTTTTATGCCCCAAAAGTAGTAACAACGGAAACGATTAAAAGTAAATAAAACTATTAGACTATTAGAAAATGGAAAATCATAAGACAAATGGGTGGTGTTAAACATGATGGATTGATGCTGGCTGGGGCTTCTAAACTTATCCGAGCCCAATTCACTTAAATAAACCCGTCTTTTTGGGGCGATGGGAACCATTTCATTCACTTAAATTTGATTTCGAGATATCGATAGTTCAACTCCAGAGTTATTACAGATGTCGCTCAGCCAGTTTTCTTTTACTGAAATTCACGGTATAAAGTAAACCCTACATTAAAGGGCTAGCCCAGTTTGCAAACTCCAATTTGGTAAACCAAATATTGTACAAAGCTTAAGGGGTAATAATTGGACAAATCATTATCTTTCATTTTATTCTTAATGAGGCGTATACGCACTATTGACTTGTCAAACTTAAGAATTTCGCAGTGCCTTAAAATCTGTCTCACGGAACCTTGTTCCGACGATTTATTTCTCGTACTTTTTTGGGGAGGGTTTTGCGTCATAAATATGAAATGGGTCTAACATTCCCCTTCATACCCTTTAGAGGTTTCGTGAGGCGTTAGTCATCATAATGCTAAATTTTTGAGTTTGACAGGTCAATAACGGCCAGTTAAGCCGGTGAAAACTAAACCACACTATAGAGATTAAACCTATATTTTTCTATAATCTAAGTTTCCTAAAAGAAGACGAAAAGGTACGTAATAAAATTAAGAATATCACTGGACTGCGTTTAATTTGTTCATTTAAAAGCGACAAATTTAATGAAAAATGGCAAATACGCCTGAAAAATAATGACTAGCACAAAACAGCTTTTTGTGCTGCGTTGGTGCTCCCATATTGAATCTCAGGACGTAGTTCATAGCATATGAATGGCAATAACTTTGGCATGTGGAATTATAATGTCATACCAACGATCCAATCTTAACCAATCCCTATCAATTCCTCAAACGACAAGAACAACAAAAACTCCAACTGCAGCAAATCATGTACCTTGTTCCTATTAGATAGTCTTAATTGAGGACTTGGGCCATGTATGGCCAATGACATCTACTAGCAATATTTCAATTTTTTAAAACTACTAGACTACTCATGATCTACAAGAAAGATGAAATATGTGTTTCTCAGACTCCCTCCAATTTGTTGATGGCGACACTGTCTGCATTCGTATTATAGAACTGCGCATCGGATCCGATACGTCGAATTGGACTGACCAACAATTTTCGGATTATTCAACATTTTGTTCGGATTCGGATTTGAATTGGGTTCGGATCTGATCCAAGTCCAAAATTGCAAGATAAATTAAATGAATATAAATTTGTTTTGAGAATGGTTCCTTTTACAAGTCTCAAAATGTGAGGGAAAGCAAAGATTATCAAAGTTAAGATCTCTGAATGGACCTACTAACTTAAAAGCTATTACAATTGTGTGGCAATTCCACACAAATAAAGAAACCCAAAATTTCAGACGATAAGAAGAACATCAAAGTATTTGTGGTCCTTACAGTCAACATTAGGAAAGAGGAAATTAGAATATCTCAACATATTGAGCCTTTGGCACCATTTTGATGACAGAATTAAATTCAATAGTACTACAATTGCAGCATATAAGTAAGACAATTGTTACAAAAGAATGACATTATCCTAACAGGAAGATTATATTTTGATTACGGCAAATCCACACAATCTCATCATTTTTAAACGTTCAAGTGGCAAAAAGGCACATAAGTTGAAGTTAAATGACCCCTTTTCTCAATTGGGTGAAAAAATCAAATTTAGATCAGAATTTGCAAAATGTTTCGAATTATAGTCGGATTATGCAAATAGATCTCGGATTCGGATTTAGATTTGGATCCGAAAAAAGATTGGATTCGGATTAGAAAAAATCACTTCGGATCGGATTCGGAGACCCTGTCGTATCCGATGCACAGCTCTAATTCGTAATGCTCCAAACAGGACTCGAAAACATTTGGATCCAGAGTTCCCTTATTTTCACCAGATGTGTCTATGACAATTTAGCTCATGTTTACGATACTCTACATGTTCACATATTACGGTATCATGCAAAATCCTGGGGGTCGAAATGCAGAGAGACCTCAAGCGGAATCATCATCTCCTAAATCTGCGAAAGGAGGTGAATGCTGGCCTGGGCACCCTTCGGCTTCTTTTATCCAAGTTACCACGCTCTCAACTAAAACCTGCGGTGGATTCACTTATAATGTCTAAAGTGCGTTACTGTCTTCCTTTATTTTTTAAAATAAGGACCAAGGTCGACCTAGAGCAATCGCAGATCGAAAGAGACCTCCAGGTCGGACTGAACAACGTGCTCAGAGAACTGCTTGGAGTGAAACTCAACGATCACGTGAGCATCAAGGACCTTCATGGGTCCCTGGGACAAAAGTCTGTTAACCAGATGGCGGCTGAGTCCGCCCTAATAGAGACTTGGAAGATCATGAACACTTGTCAGCATCCAGATCACATCCTATTGCAACCAACCAAACCAATCGACCAACAATGAACAACAAGAAGCCAGGCCAAATAGGATGTGAACCTCACGGTGCCGGAGGATGCCACCTTCTATGTACAGGGAAGGCTCCTCTGGAACCTGATCGGTTCACTTGCCCGAAATGCCACCACATTAACACAGTTCAAAAATAGCATAGCAAAATTCATCAACTCTTGTCCTTTATAACCTTTCAATCCGTCACACCTGTCAACTACCCTCAGCTCACCCTTAGATTCCACAATATGCCCACCATTTCTCGCACCTCTAAAAAAGCCTTAAAGGCTTAAATATTTTTAAATACAAATTGCGAAGATGATGTTGCGAACATATGCAAACGTGTTTGGACCACAATTATCTGATACCCAGGTATTGAACAGATTGTAACATTTTGTTCTCATATATCATTTTCTTTTCGGCCACCGTCTCGCATGGATGCCAGAAGCGTCCAATTCAAAACTTGAATTTTCTATGCGAAATATCTTCGAATCAACTTTGAGAGGCTCGCTATGGATTTCTAACTCACCATTTATGATTCTATCATTTCGATGGGGGGGTGCGAATTAAAGGAAACGTCTGCCCAAGTCGATGAATTGAATCAAAGCCCTGCGATTGTAAATGAAATAAGTCAATCAATTCCGCAGCATTGATGATATGTATCAACAATATGAACTGATGAAAAATAACATCGTCCTACAACATCGTATAACAGTCATTTAAAAGGGTATGAAAATGCAGGTAAAGTAAATCATGGGGCAGTGTATATTGTGTTTTCAAAGTTTTTCCTGAACAAGGTATCGCNTCCATAGGTATATGATGCTTAACGAGCGGCATTTGGCCTACCGTGTTAAGAAAAGGTGGGCCTAAGTGCTGACAAAATGTCAAGTTCCTCTAGGGCACAAAATTTTCGATTT
>NC_081445.1:5478589-5479401 GCF_007210705.1 Tigriopus californicus | reverse complement strand
AAATACAGGTAAAGTAAATCATGGGGCAGTGTATATTGTGTTTTCAAAGTTTTTCCTGAACAAGGTATCGCTCGTGATTTGGTCTTAATCCGGACGTAGCTTCCACTCCGGAATAACGTCATGTTGTAAGAGTTTATCATACGATCCTGTGGTCTTTGTTTTTCTGTTTCTCGCGGCAGTTCTCAAAAAAGGTCCCAATGCTTTGCCATGGCAGCCCAGCGCACAATTGATGATCACATTGAGCACGTACTGGCACGTGGCACTTGCAAGTGCTACACAGAATGCCGCTGCCAACGGTTGTTAGCCATGAGGATCTGGATTTCTTTGGTTCGAAGCCGTTTAAAGCTGCGCCAAGCATAGATAAAGGTCACGGTGGTCACACAATCCAGAAGCAGAGTCCCGATCACATCTATATCCCATTCGATGGTGAGGAACTCCCAAGAGTCGGGTCGCTCCAGTTCATCAAACCCCCAGAAGCCATGAACGGCCAAGAAGGATCTGACATTCAAGACCCCCAAAACAATGGGTGTGAATATCAACCAAGGTATAAACTCAATACTCCTTTGTTTCCGTGTCCCGTGGAAGATCAAAAGTGTGACTATTAGGTAGACAAAGGTGGTTATGCAGCATACAAGCGACACGTAGAAGGCTGTTGAAGGGTCAAAATCACGGCTGATCATAGAGAAGATCTCTTGCGTCTGATAGATGACGACGAGCACTAAGAAGAGGCTCAATCCCAGGGTCAACCATTTCGAATGGAAGAGCAGATCAGCTAGCTCTTTACCCTCTTTATTGGATTTCGTGGATGTCAT
>NC_081445.1:5478061-5478553 GCF_007210705.1 Tigriopus californicus | reverse complement strand
ACGTCAATACCAAAACAACAAGTACGACTGCAAAAACTGTGCGAGAAACCTCTACACCTCTCGCACCTCTAAAAAAGCCTTAAAGGCTTAAATATTTTTAAATACAAATTGCGAAGATGATGTTGCGAACATATGCAAACGTGTTTGGACCACAAGAGAGAGATTCAGCCGTTAGGTCCCTCTCCAGATTCGCAATTTGTCTAGTAATAGATCGCTTTTTTCCCGCTATGTCCACCTTGCATTCTTTTGGGTCGAACGACGGACTTTCTTGGAAGTTTGCCATGCTTGTTTATGTCACTAAGAGTTCCACGGTTGGAATTTGGAACTATTCACTCTTGTCCCGGATTGGAAATTTGGACGAATCTCGACAATCAAGGATCCGGCTCGAAGGACCAAATAAAGTGGTGAAGATTTCTCTTCCCCGCGTACTCTTGTCTTACGACCCTTGATCGACACGAGATATATTAAAATTGTAACAAGGTATATTCAGCA
>NC_081445.1:5430956-5477400 GCF_007210705.1 Tigriopus californicus | reverse complement strand
ACACAACTTCCAAGAACACCCACTAATCACGACAGCATATTCTCGTTCATTCTGTCTCACCTGGCCATCATACCAGAAAAACTCGTTATTGTAATGCAGGCCTAAAAAGCCAAGAAAAGTCTACATTGGGGCAGACGAGCAACCACAAACCGAGCCCGCGGTTAGATTCTGATATCGTCGGAACAATAGTATGGCAACTAAGTATGAGACTCTGGTTATTTTGCTACAAGTTTACATGGTATGAGATATTGGACTGATCTTTATTCCATAAATAGAAAAGGCTAAGGGCTGCGATGAATGTCTTTACACTTTCGATGTGCCCACCTTTGCTGTCGATTACGCGGCAAAGTCGAAGTTTGACTTGGGAGCAGCTTTGGATCTCAATGCCCTCGAAGATGGAGGCCCATGCCACTCATGGGTCCTAGAACAAGCCCTTTCCTCAAGGATGGATCACATGGCAAAGTCAATTGGGTTGAGGACAGGGCCTGAAGGGGGTCACATATCTTTACTCCAGAAGGTCAGAAAAGATTCCAAGCAAACCCCCCGAATCATTCTGGCAGTGTGGGCTGGGGCCCCATTTTCCTGGAACACAAATTAGTGTGTCCATAAGTCTTTTGTAGCCAGGGGAAATTTATTGGGCTCCACCATGTCTTGGTTTTTGTGCAGGTTGATCTTTACACCAAGAGGAACAAAAATCAATGGCAGCTTCTTCCCATCCGACACCACTCCTGACCACACCACTGACCATACAGTGGTGTGGCAGACACCAGACTACCTCACAATCTTCCCCATGCCTTGGCTGTTTTTTTTGCGAATCCTATCAATGATCTTCCTGATGAGCTCTGAAGCCCTTTTTGTCCTCAATTGTACCAGTCTCCCTGAGCCTATTGACAGTGTTTCTGACCAGCTTTGGGGACACCCTAGTTGGCTATATTTGATTGAGTTGTTGCCATGGTTTGCTTTGAAAAGCTCAACGATAGCACTTTGAAACTCAGTAGCGGCCTTCAAGCTTTGAATTTTGACTGAAGGGTTTGAGCAGAGTTGTTTGGCATTGTTGACGGAGGACATTTGGAACATTTAAGGGCAGTTATTGAAATTGTTCAAGAGAAATTTTAATTTTCGCTTGAGTCCCATACTTAATTGCCATATTGTAAGAGATAAGAAAAGGCCAATCCTCTCATATGACCCCTTAGACAAGCGAATGAGGAAAAATTGATTAACCTAATACAAAGGAGTTTCGCAAGATCTTTTGAGGGTTTGTCTATTGTCTAAAATAGAAACTTTTGGAAACGACTTCAAGGCCTGTATAGTCTTTATCATTGATTTGACCGTTACCTAATCGTTCAGGTTTTCAAATGTCTTGATTCTCATTGTTCTAACCCAGGAATTAGACAAAGCGATACTTATTGACGCGTATCTCATGTGAATGTAAAATGAGCCATAAAATTATTCCTTGTGTAGAAAGCTAGGGAGAAATTTGCTTTTATTCGAGCACCAACTGTTTCTTTTGGTTTGCTTAACAAGAAAACTTGTATCCGTTAATTATGGAAGGATATAGAATTCGATATTATTTTGCGCCTTAACGCCTTTATTTAGTTATTAAGAACAAGATAACAAAAAGTTCAACAAAAAACACCCCAAATGTTTAAAAGTTTTTTGGTTTCAACATTGTTTGAAAAAAAATCTTGCTTAAGCATAAATTTGAAGTAAAAAGCGTTAAAACTATGTAACTTTTACACCCCTAACGTTTTTAATTGAGTTTTATTTTCGTGATGCACTTGTTAGGATCAGTCTTTATGGCTAAAATATGTGTCCCGTCTCACAATGACAAATCAGTTAATGCTAGAAGCGCAAACGTGAGATGGCGAATATCAGCCTCATAAAACTGGCATGCGAAATTTCCAGATTGGGAGTCAGTAATGTAGTGACGGACAACTCGACCAATCACAACAATGAAACAAATGTAACTTGTTGGCTAAAAAATCTTACAAATAGGACAAAACTGACTGAAACTTGATGAATGATGAGAAGGGCCGTCCAAAACATGCAAAAACATCGGTTTTCCACTTTGCCCTATCTTTTTGCATAATTTTGCGTTTTCGCATCTTTTGGCATTTCCAATTTCATCATTTTGGATTGCAAAGTAGATTTTTAAAGATATATTTTAAAGTTAGTCAAGATAATTAAAAGAAAAAAGGGAATTACGAAAAGCTCTTCATTTTGACTTTGAACCATTGGGAAAGTAAGGGTTCAAAAGATGAGAAATAGGGAATTTCAATCTATATGACCAAACAATATGGCGAAAAGATGATTTCAACAAAAAGGAAAAGAAAAAAAAACAACGATGATTTCAAACCTTGAATAAACAAATTGGAGGAGAGCAGACGACCCGTCACGAGATACTAAAAGCAGTTCATTAAGTCATTCGCAAATTTCGTTTTTGGTAGAAATCCAAAATGCAAATTGCAAGACCTACAAGATCGGGTTTATGAATGGACTTACTGAAAACATATGAAACTGAGCAGTAGGAAATTGAAAGCCATATCTTTCGACCCCTAGAACATAGGCAAACCATCCCATTTAGATGATCATCAAAGTCCGATAGAGGTTGTCGACTCTACATATAAAAGATCCGAGGATATTTGTTGAGAACCGGGGAACATTTGGCGAACATATTCAGGCAAGGAATTTCAGACATGCGGATGGACATATACAACTTTGAAATCTATGGATTCGTTTACAAAGAAAAAAGATCTGTATGAATCTAAAGTTTAGCTCCACCGTGAATATGCATGAGCATTTGGGCCCCGATGACTGCAGCAAGGCGAAATAAGATCGCGAAGGTGCAACGGAGCTTCACAAGACAAGTACATTGCTGGCGTAAGCCACCTAAATGGTTGCGAAAGACTTCAGTCCCTTGAATTATACGAAGGTGAAGGTTGTTACTTAAGTAAAATGACAGAAGAGACATTGCGTTTCCCTGCCATTCGACATCAGACTAGTGCGTTGGACAACAAACTCGCAAAGAGCCTTGAGGTGCCTATCCTTTTGAACAGAGCCCGTACTCTGTCCGTTGAGCAAGAGCCCTTACCTCTCCGACGAATCCAGTTATTAGATGAAAACTTCTTTAGGTTTACACGAGACCTTGATCGTTTCTTACAAACGATACTTGACCAACCCTGCGTGCATGGGTGTCTTACAGGGTTGGCACTAAGTTCGCCGGTGTATATTTATCTCCCAACCTAGTTATGCAATCTTATTCAAATTTCCCACACTTTTAGCTTTGAATGTAAGCTATTGAAGATAATCACAACTTCTGTGTGAATTCAAAACAGGAATTCAATAAGAATGGAAAAGCCGGACTTTAAGAGCCTCAGAAAGCTAGTCATTGACCTTCACCTAAAAGGGAAGGTCAATGGAGAAATAAAAAAGTACTTGACATTTTTTCAAGTTTTCAAAACATTTTGTGACAGACACCTTTAGACAATACCAGGAACCTGTTACAACCAATGATAGACCTCGGAAAGGTCATCCAAGGTCAAAACGTACCCCTCCAGTGATTAGGGCCATCTGGGAGCAACTTCGGCGCAACCTCTGTCGTTGCCAAACTGACCTTGCTAAAGACTATGGAATGCACCAGTCAATTAGGCAGAAATTATTTACAAAGGACCTCAATGTTTGCTATGGTCGTTAAAAAGTGAACTTTGAGATGACAGCTGTCAAGCTGCTCTACATACTCTAGCGTTGTTCACGGAGACTTTAGAGCAATGACGATAAAGTCAAGTCACCCATGCATGGCTTTTGGAGCAAAACCTGACATTCTTGGACAAGACCTTTTGGCCTCCCTCCATCCCTGATATTAATCAATTGGACTTTTGTTTATGGTTGGTGTTAGAGGACAAGGCATGCAAAAAAAAAACCTATGAAATTTGAATGACCTCAAGGTCGGCCTCCAGGCTGCATGGGACAATATTCCCATGGATGTGGTGCGTGTTGCTGTGGATGCAGTACCTGAAAGGAAAGGTTGCAAAGAATAGTTGATGCAAATGGGGCCATATGGAATATATTTTTTAAAATTTTGTTCCAGTTGTTCAAATGTGTCAGTAAAATTTTCGAGTTGAATATCCTCTGGTTCTAGAGAAATTATTCATTTTATCTGCCGGCGAACTTAGTAGCAACCCTGTAGAGTGGCAGGTGCAAACCCGTTAATAGAGCGAGTTTTCTTTTTAATAAATGATGACTTGAACTGCTGGGAAATCATTACCAAGCATCGGTTAAAAACTCGTAAATCAAAAAAGAGAATACTTGTTGTCTAAGATGTCTTTCACAAAATAGCAAATCTCAGAGCTTCATTTTTTTTAATGTCATTTGGATGGTCATGTCGAGATATATTTACTAATTAACGTCCAAAAATGCGACAGAGGGTGAATGAATGATCAATGACTCTATTCCCATTCAGTGGTGCCTGGTGGCTTGGAAGTCAAATCGTAGAGAACACGAGATATTCCGGGCACCGTGAGGATCTCGGCCACCATCTTGTTGACCACCTAAAATAAACAAATAGCGACTTCAGTCGGGAAACTATTCCTTCTTTGTGAGGCAAGGTAGTCCATACCTCTTGAGGCAAATCCTTGCCCGGGATCGCGGGCACCCCGGTCATGAAATCATGGGTCTTGAAAGTGCGAATCACCACCGACCTTTGGAAGGAAGTTGTCCGTTCGATCACTGACCGGTCAAAATGAACGGGAATGAGGACCTATGAATTAGTAAGAGTAACGGTAGTGTCTTGATCCAGAACATGTTATAAAACCTGTCATGATTTCAGGTATAAATTGAAACTAAGTTTTCGTTGCGTAATGGCCAAAATGCATTGCAGCGGAAACCTTGTGAGAAAAGAAACAGGGAAGGCTACTGCAAACTAGTCAATTAAAGCAACGGAATCTCTTCTCAAATATGTTGAGGTAGCCATCTATCCAAGTTGTTATTTTTTTTTAAATATTTGATTATGTTTCCTCTTCAGTAACTATTTTCACTGATCTAAAAACTGTCAATAGATCGATTATAACTGAAATTGAAAGAAAAAATCGGCCAAAGTGGGAGATGGGGGAGACGGGAAGAAGCAACAAAGCAGAGAAAACCACTTACCAGAGGCATTTGACTAACTTTGTTAGCAGCCTGATTCATGAAGAGAGTCTGGTTGGCCAAGTAATCCACGAGACGAAGCGTCCCAATCACATGGTTGGTCAGCGTTGTCGGCGTGATATCCGTGACGGGGTGTTCCACGGGTCCGCCGAAAACGTAGCAAATACGGTTGACATTGTGACACAGACGCAGAATGATACGCGCAAAATAGAGCAAATCCTCCCACACGGGCTCCTTCTCGGACGAGAGACCCACGGCATAGCTGTACGTCCGACCGTCACCCTGAGCAATACAAACAATGAACTGGTTAACCCACACTGGCGCCTCTAGCGGCTGGGTTTCTCTCTCCAACTTACTTGCACACCCACGGTTCGAATGGGTAGAAGTGTGGAGAGGTATTTTTGCTTCTTGGAGATTTCGCCCAACTTGGCACGTTCCTCAATGGTGGTGATGCTGTCCACTCGATTAAGGAGAGCATGTTCCTGAGTGAAAAGAGATGATTTGCATTGATTTATTTCTTGAAGTACTGATCAAAAAATTCAATCAAAATCGGTCTTTTTTGATTGGCTTGGTAAATGATTACTAGGGGTCTGAAAAATTCACGCGAATTTTAACCATGAAATAGCCTAAAACCGATGACTTTACGGGAAATCGAAGGCTTTTTGTCATCATTGGGCAAAATCTAGAACTACAGCAAAAATAAAATTCCTTAATGATCAATTTTCCCGAAAAAAAAGGATGAAAAAAATAAGAATGAAATACACATTTCTCGTTTTCGCAAGTTTCTCGTGAGTTCCTTTATTTCGATTTTCTCTTCTTAGGAATGCATGTTTTGGTTGACATCGACTAGCAACTGAAGGATGTACTTCACTCTTTTCTATGAATCATGCCCTACGTTATCTGTGCACAATTGACTTAGATTATCACACAATGAAGGTATTGATTTTACACGCCATTGATTTCCGGGTTCTCTAAAATATGAACCTCACTTAGAAGTTGAAGATATTAGTCTACTTTGAAAATATTTTTTTCGTTGATTTCAAGACAAGATTCAATCCAAAGAGTAAGAAGTCCGTGAAAAAGAACAATCAAACAATTTTTGTCTTGAAAACCACCAAATATTTAAATAGCTACACAAATGTCACCTTTTTCCATCTTTTTATAACTGTTTTTTACGTTTTCGAATCTTATTTTGACTGGTTTTTACAACCTAAAAACAAACTATTTTTCCGATCCATTATGATTATTCGAACTCAAAACTGTTCAAGAATAAGCTTTCATGATTGGCACTGTAATTGTGAAATATGTCGTTAAATATAAAGATTGAGTTCATACACACAATTATGAAAGATTAGCATTACACTTGAGAATGCAAAGCACTGTATGTATTCTGTATGCTAATGGATGGCTTTGGTTCACGTAGATTCTTCATATCTGTAATGGCGTCAAGTTTTCCTAGCCCTCCAAGTTTTCCCAAAAAGGTTGAGTGACTAAATTCGATTTCAAACCGTTCACTTTTATATCAAAGTTCTAAGTTTCCTTGCTACAATGTCACATCATAATCATCCAAGTTTGCATGGCTTCAATGAGTTCAAGAACTAATGTTACAGAGGGAGAAAATACTTCGAAATATCTTGGCTTAAAAATTCAGAATCCAAAGGACGTTGCAGAATTCAGTTGAGGATGCTGGATGTTTGAATGAATGCGCGAGTTCCCATGGATGGATCTGGTTACAACTGCATTTGATCGTACGTCAAAGACGAGTGGTCCCATTTTTCTGGACAGCTTCGAACGAACTTTTTCGAGCACCCGACCATCGCTGAAACCAGAACAACGGTCGCAAGGTGCTCCACACTCGACAAAATAAACGTGGTTCTGAGGCTATCGAAGTCGAATTGAGGGTACATCTCCATGAACTCGGACAAATGCTTCCAATTCCAAATAACCAGGCCAGTCAGAACCAAAAGTCCGAAGGGAACAATCACGAACCACTGCTTCATGAAAGTCTTATTTCGGTTCAGAACTCCGAGGATGAAAATGCCTGCGGAGATCATAATCACGCCCAGCAGAGCCACATCCACCCAGATCAATTTCCGGGCTTGATCTAAAAACGGCTTCGATTCTGCCGGGACCTCGACCTGATTTTGTTGGATTAAAGTCTGGATGGATCGAAAGGTGGCCAAACCACATACTATCAACACAAGACTACCGCACACTTTGGCCCGTTTCTCTAAGTGAATGTGATCAGTTTGAGACATTTTGATAGACTAGACACGTCCAAGTGCGACATTCAATTAGTTAGGTGATTTTGCCTCATCACGTTTGCTTGGCCTTTTTTTTTGAAAAGTTCGTATGAATCCAGGTATATTTAGGCTTACCTTCTCCACAAGCTCTCCATAATTGACCACCAGTTTGCAAAGCACCTGAGTTTCAGAGAAGTCCTTCTCCATGTGAGGTTCTTTTTGACAAATGATTCGAATGGCGAGGCCAGGACCAGGGAAAGGATGCCGATGAACCAATTCAGAGGGTAGTCCCAGTTGCTCGCCCAAGATTCGAACCTAGGATGCATGGAATGCAAAGAGTAATACGTAAAATAAACGGAGCACATTGTTCGACGTATTCTAGTAGTACAATGAAGACGACCAGCAGACCTAGAGTGTTCGGCAGAAAGACTCTTTTCCAATGAGACAATAATGGCCCTAACGCACTTTCCTACAACACAACTAAATATTTTCCGCTCAAACTGAAAAATACATTTTTTTTGCTTTCCAACAATTTGTGTCTTTCATTGTGTTTGCAGAAAAAAATAAGTGCTTTATAGGAAATCAATCGGACGTTTTTGATTCCCAACAATTATCCATCTTCCATTAAAATTCACAGGAATGATCAATCACTTCCGTTACATCCCTGTCAAAATGATTACCTCATCCTTGTGGAACTCCGTGAGAGGTTCGACCACACGGCCCTCATTACGAAGCTTCCTCACCAAATCCGTGTCGTTGTGATGGGTCTTGATGAGATCGGCCTTCTCTGAGGCCAAGCCAGAGGCGGATTCAATGAGATCCGGACGAAGAGTGCCCTGGCCTAAGAACACCTCGGAGCTTTTCAAGTTCAATCGAGCAATCACCTAAGGGAAACAAACAACTTGGTGTCAGTCAAATCGTACATTAAGAGTGCGTTGGAACGAAATCGCCCGCTGACCTTTTTGGCCACTTCCATGAAGGTATCGCCAATGATGCGACGCTTGATCTCGGGATCGGTCTCAAAGCATAGTAAATCAGTCTTCCGTGTGGTGGCCAAACCATCGGCAGTTTTCTCCTGAATCGTAGTGTCACCGTCCAGAAATCGGAGACTGGCTTGCTCGACTGCAATAAGAACATGGATATCATCATTATTAATTCTTTAGGAGGAAGCATTTCTTAAAAGACTTGTATTTAGGACCTTGCTGGTGCAGGAGGTCTTTCTAAAAAAAAAGCCTTGGACGTCTCACAAGCTCAACGTTTCATGAAAACAAGCCACCGTGCATCAGTTACATACGAACATACACGGCGATCCTCTGAGGGTTTATGCTCAAAGTTCATTCAGTACGTTCACCTTGCCCGTCACAAAATCCTACGAGCGTGCACTTCACTCAGTTAGGAATACGTAAAACGTAGCTCAAACATCCGACAGATTGAACAAGGAAAATATAATTAAAAAAGTAAACCTAGCAAGTCTCAGTTCGAAGTGGTATGGTTGTCCTATGAGTGTGTCTCCCTTTAAATTCGCACCTTCCAGTATAGTCAAGCCTTTTCTTTTCAGTGTTCGAGTGTTCCTCTCTTTTTGGGAGAGGTAAGATATCCGACGAGTGTATTGTATTTCAGCATCCCTGTCCTGAGGCATCAGTTAATATTCTACATGTTTGTGAGTGTGAGCCTCTCGTTGACCGGTTGACTGACTGGCTGAATTTGGAGTTCATGGTCTCGATTTTTCGGCTTCCTCGCCGTCCAGATTTGTTTTCGAGCTAGAGCCGAGTGATGTCTGTACTTTACAAGGTGCTTGCATAAGGACCAAAGAAGTCACCTTTTGTATTTGGGGGAAAGATCGCGAACCTCTGGGGTAAGCCAGAGAAGATCGAGCAGAAGACGCCAGTCAGAAGAGGTAAATTCAAGCGAGAGTGGTAGTTCTGCTTTGGGAGCATTGTGAACGCTTTCAGGAAAAGACCTGCACACTCCGGACACTTCTTCGATTGTCGTTTGATATTATCCGGTTCTGAAAATGCTCTTCCCGTGAGACCAGCCTTGTGTGTGGAAGGAATCAAATGGTCGTCCGTTTGACCTTTGAATTTGAGTATGGTAAGCAGTTCATGTTCGTCCGTAATTGGCAACTTCAACGTTGGAACAGGACTTTTCTTGAAAACACTCGAATGGGATCCAAGCTTTCCGAGATTAGAGGGACAAGCGGCAGTGGGGGCTCTAAGTGTTAATAATAACATACGGAAAACCTCCAACGCTCCACGTTTCCAATTACACCCACACTCTAAGAGGAGCTTTCCATACAGCAACATAGATGGATGGATGGATACTCCTTCCAAAGAGAGAGAAAGAGAGCGAGTTCATTTCCAAGAAGAAACATTTGATGAGAGTTTCAATGAAACCTGCACGGGGTTGTGGGTGGCATTTCTCGCTGACTTGACCTCCACTTACTACTAGGAAAACCTAGTATATATATCCGAGCATAAATGGACAAAAAAGTAGCTTTCACGGGCTTAAAGGTTGTCCTTTCGTTGATGTATTCATCTAACTCTCTACTAGATAGACGAGAAGGCTCCCCTAACTTGAGTTCTTGATCGCTTTTCCACGAAGGTCATGAATCAAATTACAGCCCTTCTCCAATCAAATATGAGTCGAGTGAACTGACAAGTGCTTTCTTTTGATTTCGACTTGTTTGGCGAATATCTTAACATTCTTTAAAGTATGCCTTACATTCCGAGGGGAACTATTTTCTTATCTTTCAAAAAGCCACAATGCCTGCTCTGTTTCACGTCTTGTCGAAACATCTTTAGGAGGCGGATTTGAAGTTCACCCCATGACAAATCGCATGTCACGTGAATTTCAATGATGATTCTCGTTACATCTCTCGTACTCTTTCACTTGGCGATATCTGCAATCTTTCAGAGTATTTGAACTTCATGCTTCTTCTTCCATCGACAGATTGTTTTCAAGTCAGGTTTCTCTTCGACATTTGACCATAGAAGACTAGCATCTCAAACCCCAGACACGGAAAAGTCATTTAACAAAATTTTACTAGACTTTCACCTGATATAATGGTATCTTGTACAATACGTTTTTTCACGTACTTCCCATGGATATGTTTGGCTATGCCCAAACCTATCAAGCAATTGGAGCTGTTAATGAGGAGCTCAAGGTCGTACTTTGACAGAATGGTCTTGACCTTCAGGTTCGAACAATCTAATCCGAACATTGAAGTTCTCTTTCGTTTTCCGTTCGCTCGGTTGAACTCGCTCGGTAACTAGTAGTTCTAGTAGTTACTAATTACTAACTACGTATAAGGGAGTTGGTTGACCAGGTCCATTGCAGATTATGGTATATTTGAACAATGCTTCGTACGCTTTCTATTTTCGTCCACTCAAACTCAATAGAGTACAAATTCTCTAATTCAGATGCATAAACTACAAATGATGGTCTTTTTTTCAAATAGCTCATTGATTGGGCATCCATCCCGATCAACAATTTAAGTCCACACAATGGGAGTTCTGTTCAGTTACATCGCTTCCTTTCAAACACATTCATGAGACACTTGTGAACAACCTTGCTTTCCCTCATTCATGTTTGTACTTGCAATTGTTACAAGCAAATGTTTTCTAAAACGATAAAATCGTATGGGATATTATGTTCTCACCATAGATAAAAGAGAAGAGATATAACGGCTGATTAAGCGATCAGTCATAAGTCACTAATCTAAATATTTGCTCAAATACTCTATCGACTATGGACAATTGGAGAGAACAAAGCATGAATTTCATGGGGCTGAATTCGTCACGAATTCCGCTAATTTCATTCAACTCTTTCATAAATTAAATTTAGGCACTGAAGTCTGATAAAAAGCCACAATTATTCAAGCGCTTCCGTTGTCGTTGTTGTTCAAGTATGCCCTGCTGAATCTAGTATCTATGTACATACATGAATAATGCAGCATATTTCGGGTTCATTGTCAAATTGGTCTTTTAGTTAACCCGATATCACAAGCGTCATTAAAGTTGGGACTTCCGATGCAAAGCGATTCTATTCACACCTCTCGATCTCGATTTAAAACAACAAACTTGACTAAAATTTATCCATCGTTTGGCCTTCGAAGCCAACAAACTTTTGAAATGATCAAGCAAGCTGGTCAAAAGTTAAGATCAGCAGCATATGCCCTTAATTGGTGGGTGTGCTAAGATCAAATATATCAATATACGTAAACTTTCAGCAATCTCATTTCAAGTGTCAGATTTTCCCAAAGTGAACGCAGATTAGCGTTTAGAGGCTGGGAGAAGTAACTGCTTTCGAATATTATCCGAGAGATGGCTTGAATTAGTGCATAAATACTTGCTTGCATTTAACTGATCCCAAGTTTTCAAACTTAAAAAAAATCAAGGAAGACCAAAACACATAGAAAGTGACCCTGAATTACTCTTGAAAAGCAAGGAATGAGTTGACCAGTGGCTCACTACACTATGGGTTCCAAACTCTTTGGAATCTAGTTTAGCACAGAAAATGAAACACCTCACGGCCGGTGGCGTGTTTCACGTCTTTGAAAAACAATACGATCGATTGCTTAAATGCATTAAAGTCGACGGCGATTTTAGGGAAATTGATCTGACATCAATTTTTTACATATATATCATGTCAGAAAAGTTATGACAACAATCCTCTTTAAAGTTGATTTGCCCTCGTACATTGACTGTTTTTCAAATTCGCGGACGCATTTGCAATGAAAAGTTTTGTAATTCAATAAACTAGCCGCAATTTGTAATCCGCTTTCCCAATAAGGGCCCCAATAACCACAATGAAGTCAAGCAAGGTTGAAGGAGTGCAAATAAGTGTAATGACCGTCATTGCAGTCAAGTCTTGCTCAAACTATATGGAACGACTCCAGTAATATATATGGGATTGAATAGCTTTCATCGTCCGTACGAATACTACAGGGTGTAAAGAAATTAAGGGCCTCCATGGCTGTTTTTTGCAACATTTCTCCCTGCTCAAAGATTTTTTTGACATTAAACCACAAGCATTCATTAAGAGAAACTGTTAAGTACCTAGTGACATATTACAAATGGTCTATCGATATCCTGGTGGCGATGGGTAACCCTCTGATAGAGTGTCGACAAAACAATGTCTGAAAATTCAAGTGAGCGCTGTCTGAAGGTCAGAACCAAGGTTGAGGGCATCCTGAAGGCCGGTAAAGACATGGGAACGTTGGTGAGCCTTTCAGTGATCATCCTCAAACCATTTGAAAGTGGAGACCCTCATGCAAATGCCATAAATCCTTTTAGAGCAGACCGGCCAATGGCCGACATCTGGATTTTCAAGACTCAAAGTTTAGGTGGGCAAACATCAGATGGTTACCAATTTACTTTGGAGTAAAATCGGATCATTGGTGGTATGGTGTTATGTTTTTCAATAATCCCTTTTATTGAAAACTGGAGATTCAATCTGATAAAATCATTCTTTGAGTTAGGGGGTTGGATTTTCAGAAGCGACAAAGAGCGGCCCTTAATTTCTTTCCACCCTGTTCATCCCTAATCCTGACTATTTTAGATATCTTCATGTCCTTTCTCCTAATTTGAGAAAACAACATAGCATTATTAATAGATGGGGTGGGGCATCAAATATGGTATACGTTAAATTCACCCATTAGATAAAAAGGTAGTGCAAAATCCTTTCTTGGTATCAATTGAGCACCACATTTTACAACTGGCTGCCATGCGCTCTTTCAAGGTCTTACACATTTGATTACAAAGTATTGAGTTTCAATCGAGACTTAAATCAATTTTGTGAGAAAACCCAGACTAGAATTTCGTTAAGGTGCCATTGAGCGACAAATTCAAACACATTTTATGTCAACATATTGAACAATTTTGACAATACATTCATTCTCTTTTAAAAAAATATCTTTATTGCGAAAAGCATGTCTCATTGGATATGTACAGTATGTATACAGCGGTTCAAGGGTTGCCATTCGAGACAAATATCCACTAGAGAAGCAAGGTGTGGGCGGGTAAAAACAAATACCCGCCAAATAAACAAATAAAAAATGAACCCATTCAACTCGGTCAGGCATTAGTCAAATGCCATATAACAATCTCCATCTGCCTACCATAAGGCACAATAGTAACAAGAATAATTACTTGGTTTTGACGGAAATACCAAAACACATCTTCAGACAAATTCATGAGAAAAAAAGTTTGTTGCGGTACGTGTATTTTTTGATAAGAATAAAAACTTTCTTGCAAAAACCCCATAAAGGAATGTCATTTTCAAATTCATACTCGAAAATCATATTTTCATACGTCTGTAGACATGCACGTTTTCACTCTGAGCTAAAATTCTATAAAACAAAAAATCCAAAGTGTTCATTATGATCTTGCAAGCTAGAAACATGCAACGATGTGTTTTAGTATTCCCCGGGAAACTTGATAATGCTTTCCAATTGCAGGGTTGTTAATTAAACTTGGTATCAATGAGTCAGAAGGAAACAAGGTTGGTGCTTAGGGCTCTTTGGTTCGAATCGCCTTGAGGTTACCTTTTCCAAGGAAACGTTTAGACCCTAATTCGCACTTTGAGAACTAATTTGAAATCAGGCTTTGGCACCCATCTAGGTATACTACTTAGCTATAATATACTGTGAAAATGTACATTGCCCATGGATTTGTGTAGACTATGAGAACGAGACAAGTAAGAAATGCGTATCGATTTATGTCCAGGAAAATGGAGCTATTACTTGAAAGATGAATTCATTAAAAGGGTGGTCAAGCCTTACATATTGCCTATGATTGCTTTTTCAGACGTGGGAGACTCATTATTTTTTTGTTTTACGACCGTTCCTAATAATCGTAGATTAGGGTGGAGAATTGATTCACGTCTAGATATAACGATGGCTAAACAACAAGATCCGCATTCAGTAATTTTAAGATCAAAACTGTCAAGCCTAATGAGTATAAAAGCAACAGTCTCATGCCCCTCAAGGTAGGCATTTTTTAAAGCTAGCAGCACTGAATCTCAATTAGCAATTTCATCAGAAACAAACCATATTAAGTGGTCCATAACCAACTTGCGGTCACTCGACTTTCATGTAGTACAGTAGTAGTGCATGAACTGGTTAAAACTTGTGTCCGCCCTCTAGACCAGAACAGAGCATGGATGGTTCGGCAAACCACCTCGGTGTCTCCCCTTGAATGCATAGTAGGATCCATGGTAAAAAGTTGTTCATGACTCATGAGCGAGCCATTTCAAGAGCGTGCAAATAAAAAAAGGGCCCTTCTCAATGTCTTCAATCACTTAATTCCATTTTTCTCGGCATTTTTTTCATTTCTTTTCTTGAAATGATATTGTTAAGGAAAACAAAGGTTACAGCTTTGGACTCTTGGAGAGCTCAAGGGCTTTGATTGGAATCTTGTTCTGATTTTTTTCCATTAGACCGCGGCCTTGACCTCAAGAATCGAAGGCTCTTTCTGTTAATTAAGCGCGGGAGACTCGTGGAGGAGTGGTCTTTTTACACACCCAGAAGCCAACTGTAGAGCGAAGTTCGCCCTACTTGCAGAACCCAACTCAAAAGTTCATTTCAATGGCTTTATACTAGTCTGAAGAGGTGGCCAATTGAATTGATCCAATCGAGCGCCCAAGCGCTCCTAATAAGTATCTGTAGAATTAAAAGTAAGTCTTGGCCTTTCTGTCTTCTTCAGGTTCGAATTGATTCGAACCAAGAGGATGGGAGATCATCATGACCTTATGCTCAGAGCGAACGAACATTGACCTTTGGCTCGTTTGAGGGACAGAACGAGCAACGGAAGCGTCAAAGGGTTGAGGGGATGGAGTTCTTTGCCATTTCCCTGTGTTGCCACTCGTGAAACGGAGAAATCCTTGAGACTTTGTTTGACATTGATAAGTGCACAAGAACACAGGCAACAACCAACCAGCTAACCAACCAATCCACCCACCCACCAACCAACGAACGTAGTACGTAGACATCTCGAGGTACTGTACCCTGTTGTGTATTGTTCAGGGAGATTCGATCGGGTGTCGAGTAAATGTCAGGTGAGAGTGCAATTTCAGAAAACGAACACCAGGGTCACGCCAAGAAGATCGATAAACCCTGCATCGATGACACTCATGGCCAAATGGTTGTCTCCCAAGGTGCATCCTCTAATTGAATTGCACTGTTACCATAACCTTTAAAGAACAACAGATTGTCTCACGAAGGAATTGACGACTATCTTTTACAAGCTCAATTCAGGGTTGATGCCTCGGTGAAACTTTCCGTGGAAAACATTTCCTTTCATTTCACTTCGCTATGAAAAGGCATCATCGTTAAAAGCCACAAGTCGCGCAATTAAGGGAACATCATCTCTGTTTGGACCCACCCCAGAGAACCCAAAGCATCTCTGGGGTGTTTCTGGCTAAGCTTTATTTTCACTTTGGTCCCAGTTTCCCAACGAGATTCGGAGCACTCGTTCCACTTCGTTGTTGGAGGATAAATCTTCTGCAGTTCCATTTACCAAAATGGAACCTCTTGGACTTATCAGCTATCTCTGAATTATGTTGTCCGTGAGACTCAATGAGATTAAGGGATCATCGGAAAGAGTTGACGGAAATGTATTGACTTAAGTCGTTAAGTCCAGGAAGCATGTATACATACATCTCCTGTACAGCATGTAGTGTGTCCATGTACAGTATCCGCTAAAGCTCTTGATTAAGTGTCAAATATCTTCCTTCCTCTGGTTTCACGATACCTTACCAATCGAACAAGTATCTGGCTGCCCTTCCCTCTTTCTTTCTTTTGATACATATCCTGTCGTTGGGGTAAAGTCAAAACTTGCACATCCTGATTTACACTCTCTCTCGCGTGGAGACCCTCATTCTCAATGATAATCCCTTTTTTTACATCATCTCTTAAGTGGGAGGTTCGAATGAACAAAGATCACTAATAATCTAATAGGGAGCTCAACAATATCTTGGCACCAACCATTGGTCAGGTGGTGATTAAGGTAAAAGTGGGGAACCAGAATTGTCCAGTTTTTTCAAGTGACAGCCAGAAGCTGTATCACGAGAATAGGCTCCACATGAAAGTACACACAACCACGTCATGGCTATGCTGTACTTAAATGTGCCTTTTGAATGTATTTGGAATTGCTCACAAGTACGATCAGAGTGAGCCAAGTTCCATACAAAGATCAGGATCATTGGCGATGCTGAACTGCGCTTACTGGTTCAAGATTTTCATAAAGAAATAGGCGGTTATAACCAACCCAAGAACGGTTACATTCATTCCTACAGAAAATGTGACGCCAGTGGAGTCTCTGTGGTCACACATGTTTGTTGTTGTTGAGGGTGATCAATAAGTGTAATTTTTACGAATCCACGCCACTCACATACATAGGGCAAGGCCTTCATCAACTCTTTTCCTCACACTCATGATCTCGATTGCCAGGGATTCTCAGACAAATAAGCATTTGAGTTTTCAATCCCAAGAGCAATGAATGCGTTAATGATTTATTGATCATTGATCCAAGAAGTATGAATCGAGAACAAGAGGGTTGAAAGAGCATGAACAGAATGTATTTACTGAACATATGTAGAGCAGAGAATGACGCAATGATTGCATAGAGGCTTTTGAACGACGTCCATGCCGTACTTTGACCCCCTTGTTACTAATGTACTGAGATAACTCTTTATTCTGAGAAAATGCGCACATGGTCGAATCCGGCAAATAAAAACCCATCTATGTGTTCTTACAATCTCGCCCCGGTGATTCCCTACGTTGTGTTCCAAATCACTTTGATGCGGTCATATCTGGAGTGATTTGCAATAACAGAGTGATGTTGTAGGACGATAGGAAAAATTCAAAGATTTGCTGAGACTGAACAGCACGTACGGCCCATGCTAATGAGTGGTCATGGGGAAACATACGTGTATTTTCGGTGGCTCCTCTTATAATGGAAATATCTTCCTTCGCTTTAATTTACAAATCTAGCATGAGATTTTTTTCGAGCCTGATTTTCTAGTTAGCACAAGCAAAAGGGCACAGAGAGCCATTCCATGGTTCTTGTAAAAGACAGTAATATATGTCTTTAATAAGTAACTTTATCACAAAGGGTGCAAACCCAGAGCAAACATGCTCGTCTTTATCATTGTGTCGTACGAAAAAAGAGCTCGGTGCTTTGCTCTACTGTATGCACGTAGTATGTAATGTGTCGTGTGAATTGAATGATGAGCGCGCGCGTCTTCTCTCACGTTCTTTTCACGTTACGCTAGAGAGAATCAAAACAGACCCAGGTTCTGAGTAAGAAAGTCAGTTATCCTGTAGCTTTGGCTCACAATAGACCTGCCAGTTTCATCAGTGCTATTCGTATTTAAAAAAGAAAAAAAAGAGGACCACACATTTGTACAAGATGCTTCAAAGTCATCGAGACTCTGAGGAGTTTTCTTCCATTTCATCTGATCCAAGGTGCTTGGGTCATCAAATGGATCCCCGCCTCCTGGAAGTGTTCCATCATCGGTTGGCTTTCCAGCAACAATCAATGTGAGTTTTGCTCTAACTTCATCTTGATACCAATACGATTTCTAATCAAGCATGGAGAGCGAGCAACAAAATGTGGGACGGTTTTGGTTTCTGGGAATTGAGTAGGCGAGAGCGGAAATACCTTCAGTATGAGCCTTGGTGTTCATCCTCTACTTTAGCTAACATGCGTCACTTGTCCCTATCCTCCGGTGAGGTCATGTTGGACAGGATATTGTTCTCATCGTCCTTATCCTTCTAAAGCGTTTGTTTAATTGCCATTTATAACTAGCGCTTTGTTCTTAAACCAAGCCGTCGTAAGTCAAGAATTTCGTCATTATTGCGAGACTGGGTCGAACAATTTCCAGCCCGGGAATCCCAACATTCTGTCAATCATGACTCATTGATCGCAACATTGAATTCATTGTAGATAAATTTGATAAGCTTGGGTCCTCCGTTGGCGCGAAGTTCTCGATGCCATTTGCATATTGTTTCTTATCGGCCCTCTCTAACCATGCACCATGAGTCAATGATAGGGATGATGTTCATGAATGCTTCAGAACGGAACGGACACGGATGGTCTTATCAGTGCTTCTCGGAAATCTGAACGCCTTCCAACCGCCACAATTGGCATTGAAAAAGGCTTGAAAAGGCTAACATCCTTTTTTGTTGACGACCACCGTCGTTCTCCCTTGGGAACATCAAATTTACAACGTGATGTAAGATCAATGAGAGGCCGTCCCTTATCTTTGTACCTTTTTCGCAACGAGAGCAATAATCGCAATCATCTAACTGTATACTTTATGAGTTGACGATTCTGGAACGCAACACACGATCGAGTACTTCAAAGTTTTTGTGTGCATTATCTTCTCCATGTGCGTGTTTCATCGCTTACACTACGTACATAGTATTGGCCAATATGCTTAGAGATTAGTGACTTGATCTCTGGCAGGATGGAGGATGGGACGAGTGTTTTCAGCAAGCAACCTGAGCGAAATCTCACATGTGGACGTACGCTTCGGGATCAAAATTAGAGCACGCACAAACATACGAGACAAGAGTGATGTAGTACATCTTGTTTATCAAACAAACTAATTCATGATGTAGTCGCGGCCGGAGCTTGGGGATCCAATACAGCTCTGGGTATTTTGTTATCTGCCGAGGTCCGTCATTCGCTGATTCGCTCATTCGTTTGTCCGTTCAGACTCGAGTTCAGCCCGAAGCGCAAACAAGCACGTCTTCTTCTGGCGAACGTTCTCGGCTCTTGGACATGGATGGGATGATAGTACGCGCCCTTTTTGGCGCTTATGCAAGTTCGGGGAGAATACACTACTTGTTACACAAAGAAGTGGGATCCTGATGTGCTTGGAACTTCTCACGTTGATGGAACAAACGGTCTTGGAGGGCCACCATCAAAAAGTACTCTATGGTAGCGCTACAAAACCAAAAGGGCATAGACTGGGCTCTATTATGAAATAGTGACATCACAGGCCGTACAATGAAAGAGAGGAGACAAATATCAGGTTCCGGAAAGGCACATCTCTGATCTGCTCACTAAGGACTTCCAAGAAATCTCTGCTCGCCCACACTTTGGATGGTGTGAGTGTCTAAAAAGCTAATGCTTCTTTGAATCGCAGATATACGTAGATAGAGGAGTGCTTGGTACATAATATCAAGCGAGAAGGCCCTTGTCTTATTCCCGGAACACCTTGTTTGCCTCCTTTCCCTTCGATACTAAAATGGGACCTATTAGTGTTTCGAGTTCCAGGGAACATCGCGTATTTTGGGATAGCGGATGAGGAGCTTATATTTGTGCGTGATTGCGCATTGCTCTGGACTCAACTTCGTAGGTTGTAGGTGGTTCGACACTCTTCCCTCAAGTCACACTGTCCAATTCAAGGCCCCTTTGATTCCGGCAATGAATGCAGAAAACATAATTTGGATTCCACACGGATTGCAAACCTAAAAGGGTACTTTCCGCCTTCGTCACTCCTGAGTACGTAAGGCATGGCCAAGACAATCAAACTGGATGGGGATTATGAAGTACGCATGTGATCGGCATTCTGGAATTGGCCTTCATTCCAAGAAACTGGGATTCACGCACTCGTCGAATGTTCCTGTGCCGTTGTGCATTGCCTCTCCGATCTCTCTCACTCGTTAGTAGAGTACAAGGGTACATTGTTGAACGAAGGCGAATACAGCAACGCACTTGGCTTTGCGCTTAGCGAGATTTGATCTGCAGCACTCGGTCCAGCAGGCCGGATCATACGGGCTTGTCAAAATAAACACGCTCTGCGCACGGGTTGAACTGTTTTCTTCTACGACAAAGCGCCCTTATCATCGAGCGTGACGGTGGAAGAGTACACAGAGTACACACTCACCACGGGTAACGAGGAGTCTTCTTACTCATTCGGGCAAAGTACAACTCGGTCTGTTAGTAGATCCAAGTGACACTGACCCACAAGTTGTGAAGATTGTCTCCACAAGATTGGAAGCCCTCATCAGTTCATTTGTAAAAGTAAAAAGCTACACTAAAGCTTTCAGTGCTTGGAGACACCCGGTTGGACATTCTTTAAGAGGCGAACATTGGATCTCGTCTGTGACAACACTCACTCGCTCATGCCTTGTTGTAGAGTACGAACCATACATCCCTGAGGTGAGGCCCGATACAAAGGTCGAATAAGACCTTCACATTTGAGCGCTCTTTCTATGTAGGCCTGTATCCATGAGACGAGAGAGGCTGGATAACTAGATGTATACATACGGCAGATTGTCAATGTACTAAAGATTCAAAAATAAACAGGATCTGACCACAATCGTTCCATTCCTATTTCAGGCTCGACATGCCACCTCAAGAACTGATGGCTCGCTTCGCAAAGTCCCATGGCATTGATGGCGCCGTGAAGCTTCTCCACGATCTTCAGGCATACCAGAGACCCGAGTTAAAGTATTCTGTGCCATTTGGCATGCCTCCGTTCGCTATGAATTCAAGTCAACCCGATTTCCTCAGCCTCAAAGACAAGGGGGAAAAGAAGAAGAGACGATCGAGCCCCAAACATTTGTCCTGCCATGTGTGTGGGGATCGTGCTCCCAATCATTGCCATTACGGTGGCATCGCTTGCTTCAGTTGCCGAGCCTTTTTCCGCAGGTCTGTGCCCAAGTATGACACCTATACTTGTTCTTCAAGTAGCAATTGTGTCGTCACTCCAGCCACGAGAAAGAATTGCCAAAAATGCCGCTTTGACAAATGTGTGGACGCTGGTATGAAAGCCTCTTGGGTGCTTTCCGATGAAGAGAAGCTGGAACGACTCGAGAAGAAACGTTCCAGGAAGGGACAATGTGTCATCTCGAATGATTCGTCGGGATCCGCAAGCCCGGTCTCCGCCTACACGCCCCCCAGCTCCCAATACGATCAGATGAGCGAGTCCAGCGAGGGCCAATCTCGACCAGCATCTCAGGAATCGTTTGGGGTGCCTCAGGAGTCCCGAATTCTCTCCTACCACGAGGAAAGGTGGATTGATCAGTGGGTTGGGGACCTGCAAACCACTCGAACCACAGTCGAGATGAGTCCTCAGCTTTTGGATCAGATTGTTCGTCTCACCCACACTTACGAGACCATCAATACGGACACGATCGTGGAGTTTTTCAAGACTGTCTACTGCCGTATTGTAAAGTTCGTGGGCGAGATCGAAAGCTTCTCAACCCTCACCGATGCGGACAAAAAGAGTCTCCTCTCCAAAAATATGGACATGCTCTCCACGATCCAGTTGGCCTCTTCTCTTCACACCAACGGCGATGGCAATCTTGAGGCTCAATTCCTTTACACGGGCCATTACAGCGAGATCTCTCATCTTCGAGGCAATCACGGCATTGCCATGGAGCAGATATTTGTAGAGCCGTGGGCGAAGAGCGAGACTCACAAGAACTATTTCTCGTCCACCATTCGTCAAGTTGCAAAACTCCTCCGCGAAGATACCAAAGTGAGCACCTTGTTCCAATTGGTGGCCCTATTCCATACCGAGAATGTGGAGCTGGACAACAAACGCGAGATTGAGTCGGTTCAGGAAGGCATGGCTACTCTTCTCCATAAGTACCTCAAACAAAGATACGGCCACCAAATGGCCAACTCAACCTTTTCGAAACTCATGACTTTGCTATTCGATTTGAGGTGCTTGGCCGAGATCCTCACCGGAGACTCTTGAGACTCCGCCCCTCTAATGGAGTCCAATGCAAACAGAGCACCAAAACACTACCTAATATTTACGACACGCCTCTCCGCAGCGAGTCGTCAATCTCAAGATTTTCGTTTTCTTTAGTCCCTTGTTTTGTTGAACGCCATTATCCATAACACACTAGCTTTGCCGTGATCTTACTGTCAATCCTATCTGTGATGTTAATGAGTTGTGCAATTATTACGTCCCCCCGAACACTTGATTATTGTTTATGAATTAAAAAGCCTAATCCAATAAAGCAATCGTGCCAGAACATAAAGCATACAATTTATGGTCTCCTCTTTGGGTTTTGAGGTAAGGGGCAGAGCGAAAAATCGGGATTTATGGCACAAAAAAAAGCATTGATCTGGTTGGGCTCTTGACATCAACAAAGAATGAGATTTGCACAATAGGATCCTTTTTTTCAAAAAAGGAACTGCAATTCTTTTGTATGTCTAAAATGGTGTTATCATTTAAAACGACCGAAACACACGAAAAAGAATTATTCTTGACTTATTCCTAACTCCCCATCAAAATAGTAGCGTCTTATTGCAAGTCTAAATGTATTTCCCCAATACTTGAAAACTCTATTAACAACTTCTATTGCTATTATGCGTCTAAGTGACATCACGCATAGTTTCGAATCACATAGGCATTACTTAAATCTGGGCAAAAACAAAACGCGGAATTTCGAAGTCATGACAGGATACTGCATCAAGAACAGTTAGGTTTTCGGTGAGCTTTTTCGATAGTTTTTCGTAGGCATGACATTGCACTTCTTTTTCCTAAAATTTCCATCTCCCACGGCCACCATGGCTTCCACCCTGGGTCGAAAGGCCGCACATGTGCTGACCACGCACTCTTCGAACAAAGACTTAAAATCGTGCTCTTTTTATGGCCTTGCTTGAGGCCTCAGGTAGTCAACGTTTTTGTGAGGCTAGTGGTAAGCCTTTCGCTTGACTTCGTCCCAGACTGTGCTGAAGGGGCTGCATCCTTGGCCAGACTTTGACCGCGTTCTCCCTACACCATTTCCGAGTTTTGAAAGCCTTGTGGGCAGGCACAGAGTCCGGCTACCAGACAGAGTTGCCTGACACAGTTCTCCATGACCTTGAGCTACCTCGCAACCCTCTTGGGCAACCAGTGCGGCGACATGCGCTTGCCATCGCTGGCCACTACATCCAGCATCTTAGGTGAGGAGGGATGCTTGGACATGTTGATGGGAAGGACATCCTCCACTGCGTAAGCAAGATGCCGATCATTACACTCGTCGTCCACCTGATCCACAGTCCACGGCTTCTTATAAGATGGCTTCTTAAAAGATGCCGATTTGTTGAACTTTATCTGTTCAGTAGCTTCTTCCCCTGGGCCAATCTTGTGGTCTTTGTTGCCTTTCTAAGAAGCTGGCGCTTCCTGGGGACGTAGGAGTGGGTACCCAAGACCATGAAAACGTTGGAGACTGTACCCTTGGTGACCTGAAAGTCCTTGCCGAATTTCCTTATGAATTGTGCTGGATCTATCGCAATCTCGCTTGAAAGAGAGGCCAGGAAGGACACGTTGATCTTCCAATTGTGTTCACCAGTGGTAGGCTACCCGGAGATGCTATTCCCGTCCTTAACTTTGTTGCAGACACCTTGGCCAAGGTTTTGCTACAGTTCAAAGTAAAATATTCTCTGAGGTCCAAGAATAAGGATCTTAAAGGCATCATCACTCATCACCGTTCCGCGATTTGCTTTATCTCGCTGTACTTTAGCACACCTTTGGGCACAAGTCCGCAGCAGAAATTTAACAGCAGACATTTTACTTTGTCCTGTTATAATCTAGCGCTACCTATTTTATGGGCTTTGCATATTAAATGTAAAGATAAGGTACCATTGCTTATCTATCGTGGCCAAAGCCGGGTTGAGCTTTCCCGATATACAAAACGATGATCACAATTTAAATAGACACCACATTTCTAGGTAACTTCTCTGCTTTCGACTTCAGGTTCAAACGACGTTAGCAAGCTGTCAATCTAGGGTGGTATGAACAAGATCTCGTCAAAATGTCAATACGCTCAACACTCCACAGAGCGGCTATTCAGAATGCTAGGACAATATAGTAAGATTGAAAAGGTACAAAACCAATTGAAAGATACTAGTAGCATTGCATCGTTGTAACGGTCCCACACAACTGAAAATTGGTTGTTTTTCAGGTAAGGGGAAAATGTGCTTTCCTGGGTGTATTCATATGAATTTATGGACAAAAAATGATATTAATTTGATACCATTTTTGGTGTCAATATATCTCAACCATGTTTTCCTTTCCAAAATATATAAACACCTATATAAAACATAAAATAAGGAGGCTGTGTAACGTTGGAAATGAAAGTGTTTGATTTTCATAAAGAGTTACGGTAGCGGCTTATACCATTCCATTTTTTTTGCAAGAGAAACGGTGAAGGAACGTATATGCCTCACCAACGGAACGGGAACTGTAATCCTTTCCTCAAATAGAGGAACTGCTGAAGACCTGATAGGGATGTTTGGTCTCCGATCAATGCTTTCCAAGATCACTTTCAGCCAAGCAACCCTAACCAGAACACCAAACTCCGGTTTGTTGTCAATTCGAGTTTTAGACCGTCGAGAAAGTGGCCCTCCCTCCGGTCGGGGCAATTCGTCAAGATTTAGTTTTGGGCCCCTGTTGATGTTTGGGGTAGCTTTGAAGCCGTTAATGCAGTGTCATTACCTATAGTAATGCTTGAACAACTAAATCGATTCCTTCATCTTCGCCAAATTTATGTACGAGTACTTATCCCGCAGACAGCGTCATATCAGAACGGAGTGAATTCCACGTCAATACGATTCGGCGCACATGTGCTCGTACAAAAAGTGAATTCAAATTCAAATCCGAATCAGTTTGACTCTTCTAATTCTAGAGAGCGCACGTGTGCTCAATAAAATATAATGATTCACATTTAATCGCAAATGTTTGCCCTTCTTCTTTAAAGATACAAGACCTCCCCCGCGACCACGAGAGTAAAGTACACGCACGCAGGAAAGGGGAAATTCGCCAACAATTCTTGGTCCAAATCCTGCACGTAAAATTGCTACATTCAAGCCTGGCTCAGTTATTAACCATAAGTGATTGGGTATCAGTTGACTCCTTGGAACTCTACGTAGAAAGTAATTGAATGACGTTCATTCTTTACACCCATGCGTCACACTTTTCCGAACCATGAATAAGCTCTGGTATTAGAAACCATGACCAAACCGTCACGTTTCAAAATTGAGGCCATGGCAAGATTAAAAGAACAAATGATTCTTAGACGGCGGAATCTCAACAGAACATCAAAAAAAAATACTTCTTTTTCATTGCGTGCACTTTTTTGTTCTTCGACTTGTTGCCTTCCGCGCCACGTTGACGTAAACGTACTTGATGCTAACGATTTTTGACTTCAGTAAAACCGATACAAAATGTTGAGGTCTTACCAAAATCCTCAAGTTCTACTCTTTTTTGAAGAGCAAAACAAACTAAGAACAATCAAGACTCACCCATGACAGGCAAACCAATCTTTTCCAACGATTCCTTGACTTGCTCCGACTCGCCTTTCCTCATAAAACCGTTGTCGATATGGATGGCAATCACTTGGTCTTTATTCAAGGCCTCATTCAGTAACGCTGCGCAAACCGTCGAGTCCACGCCACCCGACAGTAACATCTGGAATACAATGAACCATTATTTCAAGGACAACTTGAGGGCAGAACTGGCAAATTTATCTATCCAACACGGTGGGTGACCTTTTATATTAGTCACTAGACGACAATTTCTATCCAATGTTTACCACTTTGTCCATCTGAACTTGAAAGCTCTTGTGTCAACGCCATTATGCTCCACACAATGTAAAAATGTTATTTTCTTAGGGCCTCTTACTCTCCAAAAACTAGTCAAGTTTGATGGAGTTCTAAACCCAAAATAACCACAAGGGCAAAAAGTCAGCGTATAAGTTATAACTTGTTTGTACATGTCTGATCATGTCCATGGTTAGACCCCAACGAATACTTTGGGGCTAATCAAAACTCGATACTGACATGGCTTCCATGAAAGCTGGTGCATCGGGTTGGATCAAAATAATCTTGACAGAAACTACAATCGATCTTAATTACTCTTATTGGCCGTCTAATGGCAAATTGGTCTCACTTTTATGTTCCTGAAAATGATGAATGGGTACATTGTTTTTTTCTTCCTCTTATCGCTTTAATCTGGATGTTATGCCATTAGTGTGCCAACATCAAGATACTGATTGGATGTTCTCTTTCATCATCAGTATGATCTTCCTTTTTGATCGGAATCAAACGTAGGGCTGTCCATCAAGTTCAAGAGAAAGGGGAACAGATATGAAGGCCAGGTTCAAGAGGTTGTTGAAACGATGTCATCATGGTTCCCAATCTGGCCTAATCAGATCTGGTCGATGACATTTCACCAGAACGCGAAAGTACAACATCTTTCTACATTCAGAACTTCCACGTAGATCGATCAAGAGGAGAAGCTAATCAACTACTCCACGGAAAGGCAATTCCTGAGAATCTGGTTAGCTTCCAAGAAACCGAAGTCATACCCCAGAGTGGGTGGAAGAGCTAAAGAGCATCAATCACTAATATTAGGTTGGAAACATACTAGGAGACACTCTTTGTAATTCAATAAAAAACCAATTGAAGTGATTTGATCTACAGAGGTTTCTTTCAATCCCGACTCATTTTTGGAACTGATGCAGTTTAACATTTTGATTTAGCTTAATACTCAGCAAACAAAAATTTGTCGTACTCCACGAAAGATAGACCTGGGATTTTGATTTTGAATGACATGAAGAAGATAACCAAGAATATGAACTTCACCCCAAAGCGATGTTATTCTAAGAAAAAAAATACGTAACATTTTGCTGATATTGTTTTTGTTGTTGCTACGGCCAACCAAATTTTGTAAGACCGAGCTAAGCATTGCCTTATCTTATAAGCCTTAGATCGTTTCAATGATTCAACACTTACCAAAACTTTATGCGGCCCAACTTTGTTTTTGATGTACTGAATGCATTTCTCTTTACGATCTTGGATGGTGAAATTGCCACTTAATCCACAAACATCGTACAAGAAATTCTTCAGCATTGCTCGGCCATTGTCAGTCAAATCCACCTAAAGGTCAAACCAAATGTTTAGGGAAAGTATTAGGAAGACGGGGATTGCTTGCGTCGCTATTTGAGTGACGAAAACTCGGAGATACGTGGTTAATTGAGCTTTTGAAAGAAGGGCTTGACATTTTTTCAGGAGAGCTCTACAAAGTGTATCGTGGATAATGATTCCTGAGAAGTAACCTTTTCTCATAACAACTTCAAAAGAGGCTTGCCGCTCTTCCGCTTTCTTCAGAACCCAAATTTGGAACTCCATGGGATTTCTTCCCGTGACATCTAATGTTTTTATAGCATTACCAGCGCGTGGGACGAAAACGAAGCGCACCTGAATCAGGTTGATGAGATACGAAAAAAAGAATGACTCAATTGTCATTTTTGAACAAAGTTCAATTTGCATTTCATGTCCTTATAACTGACAGATTCCTTAGAGGCGGAACGGATTGTCCATTGAATTGAATATGATTTCCTTTCCAAACCGATCGGTCTATTTTTCATCAATACAAGCCAATTGGGAAAACACTTGCCTACTAAAGGGGGGTTTACAACCTCACATTACTCCAGGAAACTGAACCATAAATTTAGAACACTTGATTTACACATACACAGGTGTCCGTCCATTTATGGCAAACCATCCAATAAAAACCAACCAAATACATTCAGTTGCTCACGTCAGGGACTAAAAAAGGTCTTTTTGGGATTTTTGAAACGATTTCTTCTAACGTATCGGGCAAGGGAACAAAGAAGAAGTGGAGATCAGAGCAGATAACTTACCTACATGTATTACTTTGCTTGAAGTGAACATATTTGAAATTCACGAAAATTTCGAGTCAACGTTTTACGTTTGGGGTGAACACACTTTTCGTAGGAATATTTGACGAGCATTCAATAGTCTTTCAAGATATCTAATTTTATTCTTAGAATATATAATCCTATAGAATATATGATATCCCATTTGATACTCACCTCGGGATGAAACTGCACCCCGAAAATCTTGTTCTTCTCGTTGGCAATAGCAGCAATCAGAGATCCAGACGTGGCGATGGTCTTGTAGTTCTCAGCCACCCTATCCAAACTGTCTCCATGCGTGAGCAATACATTTTGCTTCTTATCCAGTCCCCTACAACCAATTGAAGTAAAAAGCATATCATCAGAAAAGTTCACCTTATGCATACCGAATTCTTCAGACATTTCTCGCAACAGTTTGGTTGCTGAAACGAGACACACAATTTGATGGCAGATAATAAATTACAAAGAAAGATGTTAAAGGGGCCTGAAGTCCGGAGTATTTTCAAACCCTAACCCTCTGGCTTATTAGAAACGTCAGTACTGAAAAACATTATCATAAGTTTAAAAAACATTTACATTTTCGAAGTAGTATTCATGATACCCCTTACAAGCAGTAATGTAGTCTCACGTACAATCTAGCGATTCCACAACTTGTTCTTGATTTCAAACATGAGGCACGAATCTTATCATAGTGCTTGTTGCAAGCGGTTTGAGGGTGACTTAGCATTGATTGTCAAGGAAGATAATAAGGCATTTGGGATTTGTGCGTGATGTTCCAATTAGGGAAACCAAGTATGGATCAATGAATGAAGTTTCCGACGATTTCCAGGAAACACAATTACAGTAAGTCTTCCTCAAATTTACAAGAAAATCCCATTCTCAATACGACTTCCCCATAATCAAGCATGTTTTCTAATTCGTGCTTTCCGGAGCTCGTGGACAAACTACATACATACGGCGGAGGAGCATTGAATAACCCCCTATAATGATTTACAGCCACAACTCTTTTGGCTCATGTGGCACAAAAACGTTTTCCACATGTCACGTCGGGCAAATATCGCTTTTTTCTTTGACGGCCAATTTGCTAAGAATGGGATCTGAGTGAACATTCTTACTTGAACAGAGAACATTTGGAATCGATCTCTATATCGGTCTGGCCATCCTCTCGAATATCTTTCTTTAAGACAGTGCCTCCAAACTCCTTGTTGATCATTTGCATCCCATAACAGATCCCGAGAACGGGCAAATCAATCCGGAACAGGTCGGGATCGTAGCGAGGTGCATCGGCCGCGTACACGGATTTTGGTCCTCCGGACACGATAATGGCGCGATAACCGGCTTCCTGTGAGGATGATATTAGAGGACCGATTAGCCATCCATTGCTGGCTTCCTCTCGGGATATCTTTTATGTCATTAGGTGTCGATTCAAGATAAGCTGACCGCCTGTAATTGGTTCCCATCGAAGCCGCCAGCAAACAACCAAGACGCGCTATTGATAAAGGAAGCCCGGGGCTTTAAGATGAAAAAACGAGCCAGAGTTCGGTTTCAAAACTACCTGAAATTGCCTCCGCAGTGCACGCTCAAGGATCACACTCATATCATACGGAACACTTTTAGTTGAATTCTGGCTCATCGTGCTACAATGATCAACCTCATAAAAATGCAATGTTCATGCAACGGACTTGAATTTGAAATGGTTAAATGACGTGTCCAAAAAGGGACAAATAATCGAAAGTGAGTTAACCATCTACCAGTCATCGCATTTGTAGCTTAGAAATCTTTCCCAGTTAATGTCATTTTTTTTTTAAGCAACTCCATTGGAATGCATGAACTTTGCCAATCACGTACTCTCTGGTGACTGAAGGAAGCTTTCAAATGTGAACATCAACCGACCCAACTAGATGATGAGCAGTTTGGTCTCTGAATTGGAGAATGTATAGTGCATGATGGAGTGGCTACTATACGATGGACTTAATCGAACTCCTCCCCTTTTCGGCTGGGCAAATGCTAATAAACCATTTCATAATCTTATTTCTTAGTTAAAAATGTTTGGTTCATCATGGGTTTCGTCTCATTGATGACGTCTTAGCTACTCTTTCTTGGGTCAAGGTGATGTACCAAACGATCAAAATTGAATTGAAGATGTTTTCACAATTAAAATCAGAGGAAAGAGCTACATTTCGTTCTTTGGAAATTTAGAGCTAAATATGTACGTATCAAGCATTTAACCCCCGACTGGGCTCGAGTCCGGCCAAAATTGGGAATGGGGCAGGACTCGACGCAGCATTACCGGATAGAGAGAGAGCCCTGGCTAACTAAGATGATCGTTCGGTCATGGATTGAGTTGGAAAAGGGCATGGCATCCGCCGGGGGGTACTCGACCACGTTCATTAAAAACTACCCTGGAGCCAGTCCGTGGGCCAAAAACGGTCCCAAAAGATGCCACTTTGGGAGTGATCTCAGGGTTGGCGGCCGGCTCATAGGGTTATGACTGAGGCTGGCCGGCCAGAATCCGGCGGAACTGGCTTCGTTGGTTACAGCGCCAGGTTGCATGAACACGGGTGAGCCATTGCCCTTGTCATTGCCATTGTCATTGCCATTGTCATTGTGGAGGGCTAGGGTGGATCACGACGATCGTTGGGCTGCAGGTATGAACTCGAACCCCCGCTGAAGCCCAATGAGACCTGCGTACCTTAATGTGATAAGCCGACGTGGTTTCCAGGGGCGCCACCACGGTTTGCACCTGAAGCTCGCGACATTTGCGGTCGATGACCTTGCCGAACTGCGAACCGCAATCTAAAATGATGACCTGGTCCACGCGCGAGCCGGGGGCATCCGCACCCGCCACCTCATCGCCGGGTAGGACGTCGGCACCCGCGGGCGTGGTGGGCGACATGCTGCTGGCCCCCAGAAGAAAGCGGACGACTGAGCTGACGGACACTCTAGCTGGCAGCCTCCCAAATCCCAACAATCCCAACAATCCCAGTCAGTTCCAACCGGCCCGAATCCAAGTCCCGCCAGGGGGCCGATCCAATGGGTCAGTGGGTCAGTGGGTCAGGCAGTCAGGCAGTCAGGCAATCCGGTCAAAAATCACAATCCGGAAGATGCGGCCCAGTGAATCAATCAAACGTGAATCAACGTGAAGCAGAGGAACATGAAATGATCGAATGAGACCTCAAACGGACTTTCCGAGTCCGATTTTGGTACTTGAGTTGCGTGATTATCAATTTGCAGCATTGCGTTACGGAATCATCAATGCCATCCTCAACACCATGATTCCTCCAAAGAAGATCACGGACATTTTTGACCCTTCCATTACATGCGTTTCGTTTCTGATTAGATAGGACTGGATTGAGAAGGGCCTCTGTATTTAGAGGAGTTCGAAAGTGAGTTCAGCTCACCATAGCAATTTCATTTTAACTCCTTTCCATAACAATGAGTTTACCTGGGCCCCAGATCCAGACCAAACACATTTACATAATATTCTTTGATTCTACATATCAAATAGGCTTTAGCTACCCTTTAATGTATTTCGAATGTTTCAAATGTCACTTGTTGAGCCACTTTCTATATTTCTATTTAAAAATGCCTGATTTGAATCTGGTGTTGCTGTAATTGCAGATAAGGATGCCTGAAAAATAAATTAAGCCTTAGAACCAACTCTTAAAGCACAAAAATTTACAAAAATGTGTTTGGTTTGGATCTGAGATTCATATAAACTCAATGTTTTGGAACAGAATTGAAGGTTCAACATTAACTGCAATGGTGCTCTAACCTCAGGGTTGCACTCTTTTAATACCGGGCTCTAGGATTGAGTGCAAAGAAAATGAAACTATGTAAGACCAGTATTTAAATGAGTGACACAGGCCAAGCTAGAATTTCTCTGAAATGTTTGTAAAATGTGACAAGCACCACCCTCTATCTTTGTGAATTAATTTGAATGAAGTTTTACTCACTTCCCAACCTTCAAATAGTGTTATAGCTCATCAAAAATCATGGACCATTGCTACATTAACAAACATTTCTCAAGACGTTTGTCTTAGGAACCAGGTGAACAAAGCCCTTTTCATAAGTCCACAGGGCTTTATTGTATGCCTCTTGTGCATCTAAACATATGTGAAACTGAACATGCCATCTTCAGCTTTAAACAAAATAACTGTCCATAATCATGGCACTAGTTATTGACCCCTCGGTTCCTTTTAGCCTGTGGCTGGTTTGGCTTGATCTCGTTATATTGAAAGTAACAAAGGTGGGACTTGATGAAGACTGCCAGGGTATACATCAAAACCATCCATCCAACGTAATGCCACGTTTTTGCAATCACGCAGCTAAAGTACCAAAATCGGACTCGGAAAGTCCGTTTGAAATGAGACCACCAGCCTCCAACTCATTTTCTTCGGTAATTGAGACCGGAGGTTTCGTGTTTCATGAATAAATCGATTTCAGAGTATAGGATTTGACATAAAATTCTAGGCACAACCTTAGTTGAATTCAATTGTAATGTCCCTGAGCTGGCCATATTAGCTGCTATTTTCGTGGCTTATCCGCTTCACCGCTTGTCCGCTTGACCCCTTCCAAGAACCCATTAGATTATGTGTCGACCGAAATTCTCAACTCAGATTGGTTGAGGCATAAGGCAAAGCGGTCAAGCGGTCAAGGGGATAAGCCATGAAAATATCTGCTAATGACACTTTGACTATATACTAGCTCACGTGAAGTGACTTGTGCCAAACATCCAAATCTTTGTCATCTGAATCTGAGGGATTTTTTCCCATGTGACTCTGAATCCAAATTTTTCTACCCCTATCCAAATTCAAATCAAAACCGAAAACCAAGAGCTTGGCCTTATTAAATTCTGAGACATTTTGCTTCATCCAGTTCAAATCAATTTTAATACGCCCAATGGGGTGCCCCACGTGGTGTGTGCACGCTCCATTAGCTCTCCAAGTAAGTGTTGTGCCGGACTGCGGCGAGTCCGGGCGAGTCGGACACTTGACACATTTTTTAAAACCTCCCAATTTTACCGGACCTGCCCAATTCGTGCGCGGGTCACTAAAAATAGGTACTGGACGTTGGACATTCTCCCTTACTGGTTTGTTAGCCTTGCCCTGTTTTTACACCACGCGTGCACTCTTCCAGGCTAACAGCCCCGTCGCTTGCATTTGACGTAATCCTCTTCCCAGTTTTTGAAAAAGGTCAGTGTGACTCACGCAACCTTTCAAGCCAGCTGCCACTGCTAGATTGGATGGGATGTGGACGTTGACAGAATCATCATATTCCTGCTGGTGAGGCAGTGCAGAATCTTGGATTGAGAAAAAGTGATACCATTCTACAGAAGTGGGATCTAAGCGCTCGTGTCATGACGGAGGTCACGCTCAGCCCGGACCTGGGCCACGAACTGCGGTGCTTGACTGATTTTCTCAGCCCCATGGATCAGCACGCGAGTGAACTGATCCGGTCCTTGCGGTCGCCCGACCCGGAGACCGAGGCTGAGGCTGAGGCCTGGGCCCAAGTCCCTTTGCGTGAACAAGAGCAGGTAAGTAGGTAAGTAGGTAGGTAGTAGGTAGATGGATGGATGGATCTCCGGTCAAGCTTGACTGGCCCGGCCTTTGGCGACCAGGGCTCGAGCGAGCGAGCGAGCGAGGACGTGTTCCAGCCAAAGGAGGAGAATAGGTCGACACCATCGTATGGATGGGCGTTCGGGACTAAAGTTCTTTCACATTATCTGACCTCAGTTTTAAACTTGAGAAGGGCTGACTCTCGCCCCACCTTCGTTGGGCATGTGAGAAGGAATCCATTGAGCTGGATGAAGCTTCATCAGGCCAGTCGAGGTGCAGGTCAACCAACGTGTTGAAGGTCAGTTAGCCTCGGGACTAATTCCTATGAGGGTCAGATCAATTAGCTGGACTTGGCCATTTCATCCACAAGGCTAACATCCACCCACTAGCATCTTATTGACGTGTGCTCCACCTCCATACTTGAGGAGGTCTTCAATCACCCTCATGACTTGGTCCCGGTCCGTTCAAGTAGAGAAGCTAAAGCTTGACCGCCCCTCCGTTTCATAGCCCGGAAACCGGGCCAGGCTCAGCCTACCCACTGAATGGAGCGTCTCCCTATCGGCCATGAACCGGGGAAATCAGACAGTAACCCACATTCGGCCTTCCCACCCTAACGAGCTAGCACCCCTGAAACCCCAGGAAGAGTGAAAACGCGGTAAATGTGAAAAAAATCGCTTTCCCCCTGGACATGACCAGCCCATACCGTTCGGTGTACCCAATCGCTCGTGAGAGAGTTGAGGGGTCCCATGCCGATCGATCCGGTTGGCTCGGATGCGGTGGGTCCAGTGGTCCCCTGGCTCCCGCCCGTTCGGGTGGGGCTATGGCCATTCAATCGAGCCGACCCTTCGTCGACTGTAAGCCAGCCAGACAGCCAGACCGTCCTCGCTCGTCGCGCTGTTCCAGTCCCCCATGACCCGCCTTCCTTGTCTTGATTTTTCCCATCCCTCTCCCCAGGTTTTTCATGCCTTACACGCCGAACTGCAGAGCTTGGGCCAGACGCATGACCTTCACGCCCGCACCGTCCAAGCCTTGGCCCAAAACCAGCGAGACTTGACCGGCCAATTGACCCACCTGGATGATACGTTGGCCCAATTGCGGGACCAACTCGCCTTCAAGGCGGCCAAGATTCAAGAAATGGAGGCCAAACTGGTCCGAGAAGGTGAGTAGTGACTAAATGCTCGAAGCCACGCCGCCCACGCTTTGAACTCATGAGCGACTACCATGAGCCGTATGCATCTTAGATCTTGGATATGGGGATAAAGAAGGGCCGTGTCATTTCCCTTGATCGAGACTGGATTAGATTGGGAAAGATTTTGAAAGATTTTGCGCAGATCCTGCAGAAAAGCTCTGCCATCGTGAATGAATCAGGTCACCTTCTTGTCTTGCTTCAGGTACGGATTGGCAAACCAAAGGCCAAGATTTGGCCGCCACTTGTGAGCGTTACCGAAAGTGCTTGGGCTTGAGTGTCAGTCTGACCGATCAGAACACGATCGTGTTCGAGTTGTCTCGGTTGGCCCCTCAAGATCCGGAGCGCGGATTCCGTTGCGAATTAGCCACCAGTCACGAAGAAGGACAAAAGGCATTTACCGGTTCGTAGTGCAACACGCTTCCTTGCTTTTACCATTCTCAGCGGTCAGTTCATCGGCGTCTGATTTGTTTCAGTCCTGCGTTGCCAGCCCGAATTGGAGACCATGTCGGCCTTGGAAGATATGTTGAATGACACGCGAGATTTGTCCGGATTCGTGGTGGCCCTTCGGAAGAAGTTCAAGCAGACTTGCCATTAAGCATAAATTAAATTGGCCCATCTTGGATTACAAATGTATGAATATATTTCGGAGGAATGAAAATGCCTTTTTGTCCCAAACTCCAATAATCACGTCAAAATCGGAGTTGCCAACTAGGCAGAGCCGTGGTGGGTTGACGATTGGCCAAGGAGAAGCCCGTATCCACCGCTAAGGATGCTGAACGCGACTCGATCTCATCCTCGTTAATCTTTTTGTACGCTCCTCCGCCTGAAATATCGAGAAAGCGGGTAACAATGAAGTGGATATACTGTTCGGATCATTTCCATGTACATCCAGTGGTCTGAAAGTTGCCCTAGTTTAAATCAGATATTCTTTTATCACCATCTATTGAAATATGATAGTAAAACGGAGGATGGGCCAAGACTTACTCATTTCCCTATCCAGTGTGGTAAAACCCTTCATGACACCTTTGTGGCCTCTTTTCCCACTTCTAACCTATCCTATAAGAACTGCTTTTGTCGTATCTTAATAAAGGAAGTCAACTACTGTCTCCTGACTCATTCAGTTTGCCGATCCTGTGATCCGCCACACCTTCTTCATTCTACCAGACATTGCCTACGATCCGGAGATAGACCTATCTATGTACAATAGTCGCTGTGTTTAGGTACGCCTGGAATGGATCGCTCATTTCAACTATTACAATGCAGAAATGTAATAACATAGTCAGTCCACTCACCACTGGGAGGTTTGGGCGAGGCCACTTTTTTGGTTTTGTCCGACGATCCGCCCTCAGATTTGGCCGGCCAAGTTGGAAACATGCTCGGATCGATGGCGCGAGGGCTCTCTTGAAAGTATTCGGCCATGAGTGCCTCTTCACAAGAGATCCTTTTCTTGGGATCATAGGTGAGTAGCTTCTTCATCAGAGCCAGACCCGCGTCCGATAACATACTCGATGGGAACTTATTCCGTAGGTGACTGATGGGATAATCCACAAACTTGACCTTTTGAACGGCGGGCAACTTGTTGTAGCCTGTCCAAATCTTTTCCGACGGCGTTCCTGCAGATCGATGAAAGGGACACACACACACGTTTGAACCGTCGATCAGACGAAAATAAAAAGTGACTGTTAAGAACAACGTACCCAAGAGTTTGAAGATGCGATTGAGTTGGTCCTGATCACTTTTGCCCGGAAACAAGGGCTCCATGTGGAGAAGCTCCCCGAATATGCATCCTAAGGACCACACATCCACGTAGGTCGAGTACTCTTTTTGGCCCAGAAGCAACTCCGGGGATCGATACCACAACGTGACTACGATGGACGTGTAGGGCTTCAAAGGCGAGCCGTATTCCCGGGCCAAACCGAAGTCGCCCACCTTCACGATCCCATTGTGACTGAGCAAGAGATTGGAGGTCTTCAAATCCCGATGGAGGATCCAGTTATCGTGTAAGTAGGCGATGGCACTGAGTAATTGGGTCATCAGACACTTGACCTCGGCCGGGAGGAAGACCTGCTTCTTACTCCGCATGGTCTCCATCAACGACTTGAGATCGTGTTCAACAAAGTCCATCACTGGAAAAGGTCAATGAATACCGTCCATTGCTTTGATTTCAAGTGTGAACCACCTAATCATGCTAGGGCTGAACAAGCTTACCTATGTAGATCTTGTCCATGTTGGATCCCACCACAATCTCGCGGACCGTGACCACGTTCGGGTGTTGAGAAATGAGCAAGGTGTTGATTTCGCGTAACGATGTGATAGGAAAGCCCTCCTTTTCTCGTTCCATTTTCAGCCGCTTTAAGGCCACGATCTCTTTGGTCTTCTTATCCTTGGCTCGGTAGACCACACCATACGTGCCTTCCTCGATTCGATTCAAGCACTAGAATATGAAAATATCACGAGAAATCATCATGGCCATTCTTTCTTGGCACCTGTTTCGACTCATGCCAAACCTGGAATTCCTCGACGCTTCGACAACCATAGATCGAGGGTAAATACGGAGGCAGTTTGTCGCGCTCATCTTCGGCAGCTTTGTTGGCCGCCTCCTCTTCCTTGCGTTCTTTCGACATATCGTCGCCAAAGGATCGTTGCGAGCCCGGGGTTCCTGGAATATCGAAATCGGAAAAAGGAATTCAGTCTCAAATTTTTGATTCATCATAAACAAACCGTATTACCGTTCTTCTCGATGGGGTCATCCTCATCTCGGAGTTCGCCACGGAGAGCGGCCTCCAGACGACTGTCTTCATCCGAATCCGAATCGTGAGCGATTCGTTCACGGACCAGTGGCTCATTTTCGGGTCTAAGAGGCGTGGGAGAGCGTTGGGGCGTGGCATTAGGATCCACGGACACGCGTCGGCTTTGACTCGGACTTCGGGGTCGGCGTTTGCTCTCTTTCCGTTTAGCATGCTTGCTTCGTTCTGCATTAGGGAAATGAAGTAATTAACACCACTGCTAAAACATTGGAGCTAGCTGGCTGGCGGCGTTCACGATGCCATGGAGCAAATTTTATGGACATGATGCCCTGCTTTTCTGCTATGGATGAAGATTGTCTAATGTTTCAAATTATCGACTTATTTGAGATTGGCATTTCTTTGAATTTGTAACATAGCTCTTGTGGCTATTGAAAATTTAGTAGGCTCACACTTTATCTTGGCCGTGATGTTTTTCTTTGCTCTTCCCCTACAACAACGATAAGACATTTTTCACTGCTTTTACTTGAACAACAATATAAACGAATTTAATAACTACAAGCTCAAACTGATACCTTAGCCAGGATATCAATCAATAATCAGGATTATCCTACCTCGAATGGGCTCCTCCTCGGCAGGGTCATCATTCACTTGTCCTTCTTCTTCCTCCTCTTCTTCTTCATCTTCGTCTCCCTCGGATGCCTCCGGATCAGAGGAGCCCTCTTCCTCGTCCTCGTCGTCTTCCTCTTCTTCTCCTTCCTGCTCCCCCGACGACGAGCCCTCACCCGACACCTCGTCGACGGAGGCACTGGCCTCTTGGCCCGATTCAGTCTCGTCGGAGCTGCCGCGCTCGGGCGTGGCTCCCGAGTGCTCGGAAGCCGTGTCGGAGTTGGTCTCTGCCCGATCTTCGTCCGATACCTCAATGGTGGCCGCCGCTGTCGTGGCCTCCGGACTGTTGGGCCCTGTACCACGCCCATCGCGTCGCTTCCGCCGTTTCTCACCTAGGGGAAATTTTTTGAGCGACTTGGATTACAGAACGGGGTTGAGACGTTATCCTTCGAAATCGTAGAAATGATGAAGCATACGTAGTAGTGATATCCTTGCAATCAAAATGATTATACTTATTTTGTATGCATATGATATCTTATTTCATTTTAAGGAGGACCTGGAATCGACAATTAATTCGATAAGCCCAAAAATGAGCCATTTCAGCTAATACCTTGGACAAACTAAAAACTGGTTGTTGAAGAAGGCCATGATGAATACTTATTTATGTCTTGGCCACGAACTTCCTGCAGAAATTAGCCGCCGTCCAGTCCTAGCCGTCCAGTCCTAGCCGTGTGTCCTAACTCAAATGGCGAATGGGCAAAGACATCCATCCATACAATAGATATTATTTCCATATCAAGCAAAACTTTATAGAAATGTGTACCTTCATGAAAGTACTAGTTATGCCCATAGATACAATTTCAATGGGTGTGAGGTTAATTCAAATATACTTGAGGGTCGATTGACGAAGATTAGAGTTTTTTTTACCATATTAGAAAGAACTGGGTATTCAATGCTTTGGAATTCAATTTCCAACATGTTGGAGGTAAAATGAGATCATACGTAAAATAGCTTTGAACCCAACGACTGTTTCAGTGGGAACTATTTTGGGCTTAGCCCGATACTTAACTCAATAAATCAGAAAAAAAAGTGAGCGTAAGTAATGTCAGACCCATGAATCAGGAGTCAAGCGTTCTGGGATGGTCAATGAATGTCCGATCCCCTGAAAGTCCAACCGTTATATATTTGCCTAAGCCCACAGCAGGGAATTGGCATCGGTTTCAAATGAATGGCCTATATCATAGATGGGGGGCTGGGGGGGCAGGGAGCGGGCGGGTCAAGTGGCTGGCTAACTGGCCGTCTGACCGGCTGGAGGGCGGCGTGACGGGCGGTCCCGATGATCACCGCGAGCGGGGCGATCCGAACCGCGATTGAGTAGGCGACTCCGCAAGTCCGTCTGACCCGACGAGGGCGCCGAAATGGGCGCGGGCAGCGGGCGCTCCCGCCGGCGAGATCCACTGACGGGCCTGAAACAGAGAGGGGAGAATGTGCAGGGAGCGAGGGTGGTAAGGCTGTGTCTCAGAGAGACAGAGAGGTCGCACCGTTCAGCTCGATGGTCTCGGTCCCGTTCACGGCGAGGGGCCGGATGAGTGAGATGAGCATGGCGGTCCCGGTGACGCTCGCGCTCGGGGGCTGCAAATCCACCGCGCGAATGGCCACCGCCCCCACTGCCGCCGCCGCCCGTTCGAACGTGGGGCGGTCGGTAGGCGGGTTGAGGCGGACGGATATTGTGCCCTTCGTAGTTGACATCCTCGTCCGAGTCCATGATGGAAATGGAGGGAGGGGCGGAAGAAGGAAAAGATTGATCAAACCTGATCAATCATGTAACGAATGAATGAATGGAGGATCCACGATCCACGATCCAGTTCTTTGGGAGGAAGAAAGGCAGAGAAGCAAACCCATGGACAGACCGACCGACAGATGGCTGCTATCTCCTATCAGGACTATCAGGACTATCACGTTGGTGATGAATGGATGGATGACCCGCAGAGAGAGGATGGTTTTGAGATTGGTTTTGAGATTCAGACGGTGTTGACCCCAAGAATCCAAACAATCTAGATTCGACGTCGTTTGTGTCGTTTGTGTTGCTCTCCAAGAGAGGTTGGGTTGATTACCAGGGTGGCCAGATTTTTTCAGTTAGCCCACATGCCAAAGCAATATCGTCGAATATATCTATCAGAAACCCACTTTTGTGACGAGTTAATCTGCCAGCTGGCTGTACCAAGGGCTGGAAAAAAGTTGGAAAAGCCATAGAAGCCGTCAGATCTGGCGGGGAAAACTCTACAAAACCTCGCCAGAAGATGTTCGAGCAATGCGTTACCTCCTCTTCAGATAGAAGCTCTTAACCTTTTTGTGCCTACAGTCAGGAAGCAGGTTGAGTGGCTCCAAATCATGAAGTTCCGTAGCTTAAAGAACTCAGGTTGCGGAACATTAATATCTTACGCCGAGACGATCTGCATGAATATTGGTTGGGAAGTAGTTGGTAGATTTGGGGACTCTCGTCAATTGTTGGGGTGGTTTAGATTGTGAAACCACCGTCTTTGGTGGATTTGGCCAAGTAGTTTCCAATATCATTAGTATGATTAGCATCATGGTCGTACTGTAATTTCGATACTCCTGTTCCGTGTAATCCTTCAACGGCGTTGTGAATCTCTTTCTTTTGAATCTTTTTTGAGAGATGAATGTTTCGTCGTTCCAAGGGGTGAGAGTGGCCAAGGCCACCGCGAGCCAAAACCATGGTCCACCTCATAATTAGAGCAGCCCTATTGGCCGGCTGTTTGACAATCGGTCACAAAGACAACCGAAGTATCTTGGGCTGGATGTGAACCTACATCTTTCAGCTTTTATTTCTTTTGGCTTAGGCGATTACAAAAGTTTCAGTCAAATTCTTGACTGATTTGCCACGCCTAGGCCTCTTCCATCAAAGAAACATCTTTTTCCAATTGGTTCATGATCAGAGGCTTGTAGTAGTGAAAACTAAAGAAATAAGAAACGTATTTGCTTTGAACCATATTTACCCGATAAGATTAAAATGTAGTTCCGCAACCTGAATTCTTTAAGCTACGGAACTTCATGATTTGGAGTCACTCAACCTGCTTCCCGGCTGTAGGTACGAAAAAGTTAAGACTACCAGTGCAAATGTTATAAAAAAATTTACTTGAGGTTTAGTACGCTCTTTGGGGAACAACGCACAACTTGTTCCCAAATTGTGCGTTGGTAGCTAAAAGTGCATACTGCACACCGGATGAAGATTTTTACACCATAGGCCTCAGTTGCTGGGTGAAAGAATCACAAGAGCCCAGTTTTTTAAAGGGAAGGAGTGAATCTTAGATCGAGAAAAAGTTATACTATTCTACATAAATTGGATCTTTTCTCAATCTAAGATTTACTCCTTGACTTTAAGTAACTTGTGCTTAAAATCTTTGACAAGGTCATCCTGAATAAAACCACTCGAAAATGTTTCAAGGTTTTGGATCTTAAAATTGCGCTATGCGGCTATGGTTTGTAGGAGCGGATATGCTGAGTCAAGAACAGAAAAAATGAGGAACTCAATGACGAAATTGGCGTGATGTATTTTTTTTATCAAGCCTCAAATCAGTGTCACATTTATTCGACTCCAGCTCATGGCTCATGGCACACAAAAGGCCATTCATGAGAGCTTTTGAGCTTTGGCCTTGGCTTTCCTTAGGGAGTGTGAGGAAATGTTCCCCAAATCAGAGGCAAAAGTCGGTGTGACAAATTGACAGATGTCGTGCCAAGACTCATCTTTCCTTCGCCATCCATGTCTCTCGAAAGGGGGTAAGCAGTTCCCTTACGGCTAGTGCTAGGGGCGTGTCCTTTGATCCTCGATCTTTTTCCTGGACTCGACAAAAATTGGTGACGCTTTTCTTGAACAGACCTGAGTGCTATTAGGGCGATCGAGGGCGTTTTCATAAATGCGTTTCAAGAATGTTGGGAAAACATCAGTAAGATGATTTGATTTGTCTTTTAGGTCATCACTGAGTTTATTCATGTTAAATAAGGCAAGTGAAGTAAAGGTAATTCAAGGAAAAATGTGATCGGACATCCTGATTTTGGGTATTTTGTGGGAAAAGATTTAGACAAACATTACAGCCTACTCGCACCGCTTCACTTCTCAAGGGTAGTAAACCTGAAATTCATCCATCAGATTCCACCATTGATCACTCTTACCTGGCCTAAGCTGGCCACAGCTTACATACGCTCGTATTAGGCTAGAGGCCTTGATTCTTTTCAATCTGACTCCCCACAGCCTAACCAAATCTGAACTAGAACTCCTTGATTTCTATCAGGATTAATCATCTACTTTACATAGTTTCCTTCTCGATCACGGTAATCGTTTTCACCCAAGTCCATTCAAATACATCTCCATGAAATCTGCTCTTATTTTGGCTAGAATAAACAAAGCTAAAGTAACTTCCCTTCAAAGGCTGGTTTCTTTCAGAGTCTCTCAGAGTCTCTAATATATATATTCAGGGTCTCGAATATTTATCTCTGCAATCAATAGCAAGTCAATTTTGCAACATTTGATTTGGCTTTAAGGTGGTTTGTTCCAAAGCTGATACAAATGTAGGTGTCAAAAATATTTTAACTCATGTGTCCGTGACAGATCAGGAAATACACTGCTTGTTGCGGGGGCTGCCAATTTTTGTACTTGTTAATTATACGTAAATTGGGTTCCCATCTGAATGAGATTTGTTAGATTTAGCCCGAGTTAAATCATTCTTACTCAACTTGACAACAGTTGATGTCGAGAAAGTCTTAGAAAGACCATAATTTCTGGCGAAAGTTTCTCGAATCAAATTATGGACCATCTCGTTTTCCCCGATCCCATTTACACAAAACATTCGACGGATATGATGTTCATGGAAAAAATGCATCAACAGAAATTCAGCACATATGTTAACATACAGAAAATTCAACTCAAAAGTCAAAGTGATGGAAGTTGAATTGAATTTCAATTCAACTTCCAATCTCCAAAAACAATTCTCCGATCTGAGACCCTTTGTATATTTGCGGTATAAAGTTGGATCAACTATGTAATTGTGAGGACGATCAATTCATTGATTGGGAAAAGCAAAAGAAGATGACCTGATCATTACAAACATGAATAACTATTTGGCAAATCAAGTACAGTAGTGATGGGTTTCGAATCGGACATCAGCTATTTAACTTTACAGAACCCTTGGCAGGGCTCCCAATTCAAACGAGAATAGGCAGAGAAATGAATATTCAAGATCAGGAACGAGTTTTAAAGCAGCCCTGGCTCTAAGACCTACAAGGCTGGGTCACGTTTTGGCGCTCATTTAAGCGGGTTTGATTGTGCTTGTGTACTCTCTTTCGCTCGTGATGGGAGCCCTAACCGAGGTCCTTGAAGCTAAAAAGCTCACATTCCGGCTCGAAACACATCACTGCTGTTATTGGCCATGCCATTTTCTGCCACCAATTTCTGCCAGGTGGTAGAAAATGGCTTTTAATAATTTCTCATCCCTGCTTTCGAGTCCCTCAATGACCTGCTCTAAATGCTCAATCAGTTGGGTAACCGTGCTAAAATGTGCTCGGATCCCGTGCTGGCTAGGAGGAAGGACGTCATGAATATCAAGAAATTCAACAAGTTTGGACTTCATGCTCTTCTCAAACACCTTCGCAATATTCGAAGTGAGAGAAATCGACCTATAGTTACTGGGGAGTGATTTATCTCCCCCTTTGAAAATTGGAATAATATGACCTACCTTGAGTGAAGGTGCAAACTTGCCCTGATCCAAGATGCAACGCATCAAGTACGAGAAAACAGGAGCGAAAACCAGTGAGCATCCCATCAGAAACTGAGATGTCACGCCATCAGGACCAGGAGAACTTGAAAACCTCAAGTCCTCAAGAAAAATGCCTTCGGATTCGACCTGACCTCCTGAACCACCTTACTCTCAGTTTGTAACTGTCCATGTTCGATGGAAGCCTTAATCTTACCCTGAACTACGTCCAACTTTTTTTGGAGACTAGCCACAAGTGCTGGATTCGAAGTGCTCTTCAGCCTTTTTGCTAGTTTGCAACTCTTTTTGAACAAAGTCTTCCTATATTTTGGAATTTTTGTCCGTGTACCACCTATCGAAACACATTCAGAGATTGCTAAACTGGAGCAAACTTCCTTAAAAACTGAAACTAATATATCAATGGCTGCATCTATGGACGATTCCTGTTTCAGAATTGAAATCAGGTCAATTTCTTCTAATCTTTCTATAATCAACGGCCAATGTTCATCTTTGAACTTGAACTTAGCCAAACCGACCTTTTTGACCGGTTTTACTCTAGAGCACGCGACCTTTTGAGTAATGGTCGACCCTATCTCAAGAACATGATGATCTGACAGATTACTAGGTGTCACATGGACATACTGGATCAGATCAGGGTCATTGGAAAAGACCAAGTCGAGAACGCTATTCTCTCTAGTGGCCACACCAACATGCTGGGAGAAATTGCGCAAGATCGCGAATTCTTCCAGCTTTTCTAACGACTGAGACGTCGATTTCGAAATGGGAATATACCCATCTGGACTAACCTCCCACTCTACAACGCTAGCCGGAAAATTAAAGTCCCCTACAAAGAAAACCTTCGAGCAAACTGCCTTTTCCAATTCATTTCCAGTGAATTGGAGAGCTGACGAAAAAGAGCTTGCTGAACAAGAAGGGGGTCTATGCATTGTAACAATAGACAAATCAAGACCTCGAAGATGACAAACTAAGACCTCTACTTCTCCATTCGACATTTGTACATGACTAATGTGCAAATCATTCCTAACATATATGCATACGCCCCCATGTGGGAATATGGGATTATCAGGGCGTATCCTATCACAACGAACTAAGTTGAAACCAACTATGGTTAGTTCTTCATCAAAGACCCCTGGCCGAAGCCAGGTTTCTGTTATAGAGATGAATGCAATCTCTCTCTCAAAGGCTAGTCTTTGAAATCTTTTAGAATCAAGATCAGCCATTCTAAACACCGGCGGCCATTTTTTAGCACCTTCCAACAATTTCTGCCATTTTTGGCCACTTTCTGCCACTTTCTGCCATTTTCAGCCACTTTTGGCAGAAAGTGGCAGAAATTCGATCAACCTCGATTTTTCCCATCCCTGCTGGAAAGGCATGAGTCAGTTGATGTTGTCTATTTTGATTTTGCCAAGGCTTTGGATAATGTAGATCCTGGCCTTTTGTTGAATAGACTTCATGACATTGGGATCCAAGGCAAGGTTCTCAATTGGATAATAAGCTTCATTCATGATAGGAAGCAAATTGTTAAGGTTGAGGGATCCCTTAGTGACATACTTGACGTAAAGTCAGGTGTTCCCCAGGGTTCGATCTTAGGGCCCCTCTTGTTGCCCCGCTTCAAAAGCATAGTATTACTGCCAGCCTCTCTTCTTATGCTGACGATATAAAGCTAGTTTCTGGTAGGAGTGGCCAGGATTCCAGTAGCCTTGCAAAGGACTTAGATCGAATCTACTCTTGGGTAACTGAGAGTAATATGGCCCTGAACGGAATGAAATTCCGCTCCATGACATTTGGGTCAACTCCTTGAAATACTCCACTCGTAAATAATGGAGGTAAAGATATTGAGCAGGTCTCATCTATGAAAGATCTAGGTGTAGTCCTCCAAAATAAAGGAAAGTTCGATGAGCATATCCAGTTGAAGGTGGGTAAAGCTTTTCAAATGTGTGATTCGATCTATCGTACGTTTAAGTCCAGAGATAGCACCACGATGCTAACTCTGTACAAGTCGATTGTCCATCCACATCTTGAATTTGCTTCACCCATTTGGGCTTCAATGAGTTCAGCAGGTTTGCAAAAGGTCGAACAAGTGCAAAGATGTTTCACTAGGAACCTCACAGTATTGAGAGAGCTCTCCTATTGGGAGAGACTAAAAAACTTGGGACTGTACAGTGTTCAGAGAAGGTACGAAAGGTATCTGATATTGTACGTTTTCAAAAGGATTCATGAGCTTTGTCCCAACCCAGGATTTAGGGTCAATTCTGGTGACCGTTTGCGTTTTGCGTTTTGAGAGCACCTTCAAGCCCTTGAGAATCCAGACTAGTTCGAACAAAGAAGTCCAACTCTCTTTTTTTTCTCGGGCTCCTTCATTGTTCAATTTGCTTCCCTCTAATATTCGCAGGGAATACGTAGGCCTTGTTGATCCGGTTGCATCTTTCAAGTCAGACTTGGACCAAGGTTTAGATAGCATTCCAGATCAACCACATATTCAAGGACTAGCTCGAT
>NC_081445.1:5389107-5430905 GCF_007210705.1 Tigriopus californicus | reverse complement strand
TTTGGGAGCCAGAGGTGCAGGCCATAGAGAAAAATTGGGGTGATGTAGGTCCGGAAGAGTTGAAGAACTATTGGAAGGGGAAGATTCTTGATAGGAAGTTTATTGCAAATGTATCCGACCCTGGCCCTGGCTTTGACTATTGATGATTTGAGATGATTGGTGAAGGAGAGTTGAGTTGAGAACGTGAAACCGACATAATTAGAATTATTGACACTTTAATGGTGTCATCTGAATCTGTGTCATGTGAATCTTAGTTATGGTGTCCTCCATTCTTTGTACAATGAAGTAGGAATGTTAAAGATAGAATTAAGAGAGGTGACCTGAAAACAATGAGCTGAATCGACTTAGGGCCTTAAATTACTGTACATCTGACAACTTTTGCGACTTTTTCAGATAATGTTAAAGCAATGTCATTTTACCAGCGATCAATCGATTGTCCAAAGAACCATATGCATGGGTTCCCTGAAATTGAGCACAAACCGGTTTAGAATGATCAGTGGCAATAAGAAGATTCCGTATGACTTTCCACTTTGGTTCAACCGAAGCTAGGCAGGGTGGCACTTCACAACTCAAAGTCTGGACTATGCCCCTAGGAACTCGTTTTGGGCGGGAGAGAGCTAGGCAGAGCTTTTGAAGCGGACCAATTGGCCATTTAGAGAGGCCAAAAGTACCATAATACATGCATAGAATTGGATAATGGGATTACTGAGAGGTTGAAAAGTTGCCAAAGCCTACATTTTCTGCGGACACAAAACCTGGCGAGATGGTATGTTTACCACTTGAAAAGATAATCATTGCAGACAGAACTGAAACTCGATAGGACAAAACATAGCGTTAAGAATTATCGAGCCCATTGCCTCAATAAGTGATTCTTTTAGTACCTTTCTCCCCTTGGAATATGGTGCGTCATAAACAAAAATATGACTAGTCTCGGCCAATAGGCAGAAGAGGCGTTTCGTCTTTCTGATCCTGTAGAATGCTAGACTCGAGTCTATAAAACTTTTTCACGCTATATTTCAGACGGGCTCATGAGAAACTCTTTTATGGCCGATTGACGAATTAGTTACCTTTGTTGCCAATTTTCGTATTCTTCCGAATCTAGATTCTCACACACCGACTGTTCTTGAATGGTCTGGGAACTAATGATCAATCCTGGCGCGATCCTGGGAAAGGTTGTCGAAGATGGAGCCAAACAGCTGTTGTGTCTTTTGTCGGTTGACAGGCAAATAAATCCTGATCTCTCGTCTTTGTTTCAACCTGTCCTCGTAAAAAAGAATTTAAAAGCTCGGCTGTAGAATCCAAGGAGTCCGTCCCACCACGTTCCCAAATCTTGGAACGAAACTCACTAGTAAAATATGTACTGTAAGCTCTCAAGAAGCACTTTAGTATGCAGAAGGCGGTAAGGACTAAAATGGATATTTAAGCGGTCCATTCTGTCCAAAGTACTTGCTATCTCTTTGAATCTCTTAGATTAGGTGCAAAGAAAAGGTTGTGACTTTTTTTTTTGATAGTGAGATGAGCCTCTTGCGCCTGGACGTCCCCTCGATCCAAAGGTACAACTCAAAGTGGTGTTAAAGAATGTCCTCGAAAATCTATCTGGACACTTCCACGTCGAAGAATCGACCCAGGCGTCTTCTTGGCCTTTAGGAACTGGAAAGGTAAAAGCATTTCATGACTCATCTCTCGCCTTGTTACGTAGTCCATTAGCGACGGACAATCACCTCATCCTGCTCCAAGATCCGTCGCTCGAGTGTAAATTTGCTCGTTGGTTCAAAGCTGAAGTCAACTGTTGCTAGACCACATTGTGCATTGGTTTCTTCGTGATTGTGGTGGTGTCTTCTTGGGAGACACCACCAGACTTCTCCTCTCCCCCCCTCTGTTTATTGCATGTTCTCGCTCGCCTGGTTTGGGTTTGCTTAGAAGGAACTTCTTTGATGTGGCTTTGATTTGTCATTGCGTGGGGAAAGGGTCCTTCCTTCTTCAATGTACATAGTTCGGTTCCAATCTATGTAGGATGGGAGGATGGATGAAGGTTTAGCAAGCGAGATAGGGCATAGCTAATTAATTGATTATTTCTAAAACGTAATAATAACTCACCAAAAAAGGCCAGGCATGTAGAAAAACAACCCAAAGAAGCGTGTTTTTCGTTCAACAAATCCACAACAAGTTTCAGTCGCGGCAATGTTCATAAACATGATCACAGTCAGGTGGCCCTCTATGAAACAGTTATTCAAAAATAGTACTAAGGGACCGAATGAAATAGTTAGATATATGAATTCTTATAAATCTAAGCATGTCTCAAAAAGAAGAAGAAGACCTTTCAAGAACACGGTGGTACCCACAACACTTGCTAAGACCTTGCTCCAATGCTATGGCTTCAAGTTACGCTTTTCTTTGTTAAATAACCAAAGCACCAGCTTCTATAAAAATACATCGTTAAAAGTTGCACAGATTAGCATATTAATCAAGTTAAAACCTATCAGCTGGCTTTAAAAAAAAACCTAAGTAATAGCTGTTATGTGAATTCTTAGGAACGTTTCCAATTGAAATTTTGTTAAAATCCATTTAATTTTTTTAATACATATCTAGCACAAGCGTCTCAATGAAATTCTATTTGTTAGTTACCATTTAGGCACTTAAGTTCTGGTAAAAAGTGTGTTTTTAAAAGGCTAAATTCCTTCATTATTAGTTTTAGTCTTTAAAGAACGACAAATTGTCATTTATATTATCATCTTCTGATCAAAAAACTATTTTCCCAATTGTCTTTTTTGCTTGTCATTCATAGTGTCATTTTGAGTGGTTAGCAACGATTATTAGAAAGTCCTCAAGCGTCACTATCAAATTTTACTGACAATATTAGCATAATATATCTGGATAAAAAATCGTCGAAAACACTACTTGAAATAAGGGGTTCTTGAGCCTCGTGGTTTCAACTAGTCTCACACTTTTAACCAAATCCTAATGCCTCGAAAAATTCAAACACACATAAGCATAATTATATTGAACATACAGAGGGATTGGAAAATTTCATCGCTCAGTAGAATTCCAACAACTTTTATACCTTAAAAGCCATATTTTTTCAGTAAACAAGTTGAATAACTAATAGTGCCATGTCTGATTGTCAAAAACTTGCTTGATTTTTAATTTGAAGGACTTTTTGCTTTTGTCCGAAATGGGTAAGTACAAACCGTTTGATTACTTGGGCAAAAAATCCCTGTTACATAAAACTAAAATGAAAAACAAACCTGTGCGTCAATAATTGAACATGCAATATATGCCCTAAAGCAAGGGACATTCGTTATCAATTGTCCCGAAAGTGCCGAGCCGAATGCTAAATTGCAATCAGAGCAGTCGTCGGGTGCTCGGTGCTCGGTGCACAAGATGGTATGGAAGTCCTCCCTCCCACCAGGAGGAGGCCATATCCTACAGTCACTGCTGCTCCTACTATTTCCTCCCGAGTATTTCTTCCATTGGATGGGAACCGAGCCAGACTGTGCGAAGGAACACTGAGCGAACAAAAAACCTTTGCGAGCGAGGGAAACCGGAGCCAAGAGCCGCCCNATGCCCTAAAGCAAGGGACATTCGTTATCAATTGTCCCGAAAGTGCCGAGCCGAATGCTAAATTGCAATCAGAGCAGTCGTCGGGTGCTCGGTGCTGGGTGCACAAGATGGTATGGAAGTCCTCCGTCCCACCAGGAGGAGGCCATATCCTACAGTCACTGCTGCTCCTACTATTTCCTCCCGAGTATTTCTTCCATTGCTACAACAAGCAGCAACCTCGGTCGGGCGAGGCTTAGTCACTTCTTAACACGAGATCCCTTCTTTACCAGTCCAGGGTCACATTCCAGGTTCCCACTCGACCAACTTCAATTGGAACGCGACCAGATGAAACTTATTTGTCTTGGCTCGAGATTCATCCTCAAATTTGAGGGAACCCCATTGGCTCTTTAAATTTCCCCCGTTCAAGTTATGTTTGGGTATTGTTTGACACCCTGTGCTAATGCCTGTTCCATTGGATGGGAACCGAGCCAGACTGTGCGAAGGAACACTGAGCGAACAAAAAACCTTTGCGAGCGAGGGAAACCGGAGCCAAGAGCCGCCCGCTTCTGGGCACGATCGAGCTGTTTGAGGATCACCTCATCAGATTTCCAGAATTTGCAATCGGTCCTCTGTCAGTGACTGAATAGTCTCTCCACATAGCACACATTCAGTTAGCTTGCTAAGCGATCCTTCATTCAAGTGGGTGCCAAATTCAATGAAGCTTCGTCTTTCCACGTGGAACCTTCATCGTAGATGTTGGCCTAATAATTCTTGTACGCTAAAAGTTGTGGTGGAGGCAGTGATTAGTACTACTATAATGGGATTGTGCGCCTACCTACAAGCTAATGATAGATAGATTGATTGTTCGACCCAACGCCGATAAATTGCCGGCCAATTGGTCATTAAGGTGGAATCCAGTCGGAATTAGAACACAAAAACGTGAGTGACTAATTCATAGTGATCCATGGACGTTTGAATTTGTTTCCATTGCGATCTGTCTAATGTTTGGGTCTACGTAACGTAGAACGTGGGCTCATTTTGCCACAACAAAACTAGACCAAGTCTTTGAGGAGGGTAATTGTGATAGATTACATTTACCCCTGGGTCCATGGCACAACAAGGAAACCAGCCGTCCTGGTTCATGCAGTTTTTTTGGCTCACGTCAATGAGATTGGTTCGGTTTTGGGAAGAACTACGGCAGGAACATTTCCACGTCGAGCTTTCATTATTTTACTATTTGATATCAGAAGTCTGCTCGTCCGAATGTTATCGGGTCCCCGGGAAATGCACAAGCTTGCAAACAGAGGCACGTAAAAGGTCACTAATAACAGACATGTCCGGCATACAGATGGAACTGAAGAGACATTGTATCTCACATTATCAAATCTGTTTACTTTGCCTTGAGGGAAAGTTAGTTCCTCCATCCTTCTTCCATCCATTTATCCACCATCCATCCGCCCGTTCAACTATCCAACCGACCAACCCAGTCTCCATCTGTTTCTTCATCCCCATATGAAGTGGCCGAGATTGAATGTATGATTGAACGGGGATGAGGAAACTTTTTGGAGACGTGACGTCCAATTCAAGACACATAAAACGAATTGCATGGACCGCCCCGATTGAGAATTTGAGAAGGCACATACTAGTACATGGATGCAGATGGAAAGAGTCGGGAGTTTGGGAAGGCAGCTAAACTAACAACGACTCGATGAAATGACAAGCCAAAGATAAAGTTTGCATTGGCGGAGGTGGTCGGACCAGTCACAAGCCACAACCAACAGCGTTTTGTCGATATCAACGAAAGTGTGCCCTTCTGTATGTTCTACATAGAGTGTATTCTCCAATCCCCCAAAGTGGATTTTGCCCCGTGTAAGACGAAATAAATTGTAGGATGCCCGTCATGAACTACTTATCCTTACATCTGGCTTTCCACTGAGAGTCAAATATCAAATGTTAATAGATAAAAGTAAGGGTGGTTATGGATATTTTTCAAATGTCGGTTATGAGTTTTAGCTAAAACAAGACATAAAAAGATGGGAAAAAATGAAGCTTTGAGTTTCTCATTTCACCCATTTATGTCGTTTCGGGAGAAGAAATTTCCTTGGCAAGATATCGTAGAGTAGATTTTCAACAAACACGTAATATTCAGCCTTCCTTGTTGGCATCATACCTAAAATATATTTCAGCTATTTAGTCGCTCACTAACCGGAATTTTGAACCAATTTTTTTCTAAATTTGTGATTTTGAGGCGTCAAAGTGATTAAGATATCAATTCTTGAAATATCAATTCGATGTGACAACCGTAAAACCGTCAATGACCAACTCCAAATGAGATGCATCATTTGTCTTAAATATGCACTAGGTAATCTGAATCGGAAAATCTTCTTGTCAATCATCCAAAATCGACGCCAAAACCAAGAGTGACGAAGTTCCAACCGAGCATGAGATCAAAAATCACGATTTTAAAGAAAAGGCGAGGTAGATTTGTCAAACCAATGCGCTCGTTTTCCATCGAACGTGACAAAACCCCTAGGGTTGCTCTTTCACAGGTTTGATAAGTTATACTCGACTCTTGACGATTGGCTCTTCAAGTTTCAGGGTTTTGACTCGAGATCCATGCCTCTTTCATCATGGCTGCCATCATCAGTCAGATGGCCGCGAACAAGCGGGCGAGGGAAAAGGGCCAATTCCGAACCATTATCGGGAGTGATAAATGTGTTTACACCTTGCCACCTTTTGATCCATGTTTTGATCCCATGGTTCATAACAAGGTATGTGTACACGAAGTGAGCAGCTCCCCCAAGCCAAGCTCAGCCGGATGTGTTTGCCTCCTACCCCATTGGCCGAATTCTACTCAATTCCTCACTAACGTCGTCGGGTCCTGTGTTTCCTTTCCAGTACATGAAGGCCTTGGCCCAACGTCAGATGTATGAGGCCCACATGGAGGCCAACCGGAGAAGAGAGGAACTCGAACTACTGAGATTGCAACGAGAAAAGTCCAGTAAGAGCACCGTGCCTAAAACATTCATGAACAACCAGTCACTCTGGAAAACGCTCTTCGTCTTCAGGGGACTGATCATGTTGAAGTTCCGAAATCTATTGGTATTCATTTCTCATTTTTCGTCTTCCTTTAACGATCGCGACACGTGCAAATTTTGTACGAGTCCAATTGTGACAGGTTCGGGATAAGTTTTCGCAGGGAATGAGGACAATAGAAAAAAAGGTTTTCAAGTGCTCAGGTCTCGAGAATCGAGACACTTCCCTAAAATCAAGTGATTATTCACAGTCATTTGAGGACACCAATCATGAGGGTTCTTACGATTCAGGTATCAACTTGAGGTGAATGGGTTCCAGTTCAAAGGGATGAAGTTCATTTTCAAGCCACGAATCCTCCAATCTTCTCAAGGAGCACCAAGATAGCATTTCCAAAGAGGGGGCTTGCTCCTAACTGCAGGTTTATTAGGCGGCCCAAAATAAGGGAGAAAGCCCCCCCCCCCTATCAGATTGCTTTGTAAACTTCTTGTGACATGTCGTTAACATTGTGTTGCCGTGAACTAACTTTAGAGCTTTTATGACGTGAAGGGGAAAGAGTGAAAAAAAATATTATAGTTGCTGAGCGTAGAAAAACATGACAGCCAAAACGCGTTGTGATCAAATTAAATTTTCAACAATAGGTTTAGTTGTGTTTAAAAGCTTAAAAAAACTCACTTTTTTCTTTGGATCTGACACCATATTGCTTTCCTGTCTCAATATTAGAATGCACCTTGCTCAAATAAGTTGATTGGCGAAGCACTTTGTCTACACTTTTGCTTCATACAGCCAGGTCGGCTGTCTATTTTCCGCTTCACTGCAGAAAGAAAAAATATTGAAGACATCTCACATCCATAAGAAATCAATGCGGAACATTCGGCCCGATCCTCCCTTCTTATGATTGTAAAGAACTTGGTCTAAGTCTATCAAACCAATGAAGTGGACTCTAACGGGCAAAAAATTAACCAATTATTATGTGGCGTAAGGCCCATCAAAATGCATCGTAAACAGAACAAATGATATATCTAAGAAGGACCTTTTGAAAACAGAGGCAGGACAGTTCTGCCCAGCCAACTTTTCGAAACAAGGCAACGCGTCCAAACCGACAAAAAAAGTGGGCCTAGATGACCTGAAATAGACGTCCTCTCCTTCTACATAGAAGAATGAGAATTGCATTGGCGGAACAATTATACTAGAAAGAAAAGATGATCTTGTTTTTTGAGGCTGTGACAGTTCCGAGATAACAAGTCTATGTTTTGAGGTTGTTTGTTAATCGACAACCATAGCGGAGCTAGGAGGCTTCAATCAGTCCACAAGCATTGCGTGGCAAGATCGTATTGTAGTGAAAAGCTCAAGGCAGTGAGTGAGTGGACTAGGCCATAAGTAAGCGAATCATTTTATCATTCCATCCCTAAACAGGAAGACCTGACAAATTAAAGATTTGTTGGTTAAAAACTGATTCTCCGGCATTGTTTCCTTGAATGTTGCTTTTGGTCAAAATGCCAACTATCTTAGGGCAGCTTTACACAACGATTGAATCCGATTTGAGGATTGCAGTAGGGATAGTTCTGGGGTGAGTCAGGCAAAATACTTGAGTCCAGCAGAGGACTCCAGTCTTTCACTGTACTCAAGACGAACAAAAAAAAACTCATGTTGCGAAAAACTTCCCCTCGTATTAGTCTTACTTCAATCCTCAAAAAGGAGTCAATCTTCGTTTTTAGTCCTAGTGTAAAGTCGCCCTTACTGTGACAACATCTTCAATTGGAAGTGGCACCTTTCCCTTATGCAAATTTGTGTCAGCTGTCAACTATTTTAAGTTATCTTTCTTTTCGCAAGGGACATCTTTTCACTGGGTGGCATTTTTGTGGCACTCTCTTTTGAAAGTAAGCGTAAAATATCAAAATAAAGTGTTTAAAAGTAAAAATACCCCTATTTTTGGGACAAATGGTTGGTCGCTTGTTTTATTTTTTGTCGTTTGATTGCGATGAAAACAAATCTTTTTGCCAATAACAATTATATTTCACAAGATCAAACCTTTTTCATCTTGAATACAAGTAGTAGATGGCTCAATCCCTGGAAAGGTACAGGCTGCAATGGGTCCCTACTTGACACCAGCTTTTGGCCTCTGAAATTTGAAAAAGTGATCGAGTTTGGCTCAGAAAAATATATCTATTGGCGTTAGTGGAATCATTCTTTCGTTTACACTCGTGTCTTTATTGACTTTGATAATGTGGGAAGAAGTAAATTGCCATTATGATTTTCCTCTCAGTACGGAACAGATGATGACTTGCTTGATGCAGGCGGGTACTCCTAGGCACGTGAAATAGAGGAAAAACAAGGCAAAACGTAGTGCATAACCCTGATTTTGGGCATTTTGTAAAGAGAGAACTTGACTAACATAACAGCCATTTCGTAAGGTGATCCAATCGAATTTTCAACTATTTTCTTAGGGTGTCCTGCAAAACTCGAAAATGTGTAGTTTTGCATAATTTGTATAAATAATTATATGGATTTGATACCAATAGTCCATCGAAGGACAATCAGCCCGTGAAAGGGCTTTATCTGAATGTGCATTGTCTCATTTCCAAAAAGGATAGCACAAAGATCAAGGTTCTTGAGGAACTAGCTTTAGATAGACAGGTCTCGTTCATTTCCATGACAGAAACTTGACTTCGACCAGGAGTCTTATATGAAGAGCTGGCCATGATTGGTTTCAATTTAGTTCGATGTGATAGAGTACGCCCTGAAAATTTCATTTTTTTGCATGGGGGCGTATGTCTATTTGTCAGAAATGTTTGCACACTAGTCATGTAAAAATGTCCAATGGAGAAGTAGAGGTCTTAGTTTGTCATCTCCAAGGTCTTGATCTGTCCATTGTAACAATATAAAGGCCCCCCTCTTGTTCAGTAAGCTCGTTCTTGTCAGCTCTCAAATTCATAGGAAATGAGTTGGACCAGCCAGTTTGCTCAAAGGTTTTCTTTGTAGGGGACTTCAATTTTCCGGCTAGCGTTGTAGAGTGGGAGGCTAGTCCTGATGGGTATATTCCCATTTCGAAATCGACATCTCAGTCGTTTGAAAAGCTGGAGGAGTTTGCGATCTTGCCCAATTTCTCCCAGCATGTTGGTGTAGCCACTAGAGAGAACAGCGCTCTTGACTTGTTTTTTTTTCCAATGACCCTGATCTGATCCAATATGTCCATGTGATACCTAATAATCTGTCGGATCATGTTCTCGAGATAGGGTCGACCATTACTAAAAAGGCGGCGTGCTTTAGAGTAACACCTGCCAAAAGGTCGGTCTGGCTAAGTTCAAGTTCAAAGATGAACATTGGCCGTTGATTATAGAAAGATTTGAAGAACTGGACCTCGTTTCAATGCTGGAAAAGGAATCGTCCATAGATGCGGCCTTAGACAAAATGGCCCTAGTTTTTGAGGACGTCTGTTCCACTCTAGCAATCTCTGAATGTGTTCCACAGGCGGGGGACAGTCTAAAATTCCGAACTATAGGAAGAATTTGTTCAAAAAGAGTTTCAAACTAGCAAAAAGGCTCCAGAGCATTTGAATCCAGTGGTTGTGGCTCGCCTTCAAAGAAAGTTGGAGTTGATCCAAGGCAGAATGAAGGCCTCCATTGAGACCGATCAGTTGAAAAAGGAAAGTAGAGTTGTTCAAGAGGTGAGGTCAAATCCGAAGGCATTTTTCTCTTATGCAAACGCTAAGAGAGAGATGAAACTCCCTGTAGGGCGTTTTGAGGTCAATGGGGAAGCCATAGACAATATAGAGTCTATGACCAACATACTTGGAGATCAGGTCTTAGGTGTGCTTTCAACTCCAAAGATTTTAGGAGCAACAGCCCATTGCTCTTTTGATGAGTTTGTTGGGACTGGCAAGGCTTGTCAAGGTGAGCGTTTAGATGATCTTATAGTCACAGATCAAGGTGCTTTAGAGGCCATCAGGGACCTGAGACCCCCGAGCTCTCCTGGCCCTGATGGTGTGACATCTCAGTTTCTAATGAAATGCTCACTGGTTCTTGCTCCTGTTTTCTCGTACTTGATGCGTTGCATCTTGCTCTACAGTAACTAAACGCCGATTTATCTCACTTCGAATATTGCGAAGGTGTTTGAGAACATCAAGAAGTTCAAACTTGTTGAATTTTTTGATTTTCATCAAGTCCTTCCTCCTAGACAGCATGGGTTCCAAGCACATTTTAGCACGGTTACCTAACTGATTGAATATATAGAGCAGGTTATTGATGGACTAGAGAGACGTGAATCAGTCGATGTTGTTTATCTCGACTTTGACAATGCCTTTGACCACGTAGATCATGGTCTTTTAGTTAACAGGCTCCATGAGATTGGGATCGAAGGCAAGGTTCTCAATTGGTTAAGAAGTTTCATTTATGGTAGGAAGCAATTAGCTAAGGTTGAGGGGTCCCTTAGTGACATAAATTATGTCAAGTCAGGTGTTCCTCAGGGCTCTATTTTGGGTCCTCCCCTTGTCATTATCTTCATTGCTCCGCTTCAGAAGCTTGGTAGTAGTATAGTCAGCATCTCTTCCTATGCTGATGATACAAAATTGGTAGTTGAAAGGGATGGTTAGAACTCCGGGTGTCTGGTAGAGGTCCTGGACCTCTTGGGTTGTTGCGAGTAACACCTTTTGGGTCGACGTCATTAGCCACTCCACTATTAGATGATGAAGGCAAGGGCATTCAGCAAGTCTCATCCATGAAGGATTGAGGTGTAGTCCTCCAAAATAATGAAAAGTTCGATGAGCATATCCAGTTGAAAGTTGGGAAAGATTTTCAAACATATGGTTGGATGTATCGCACGTTTAAGTTTAGAGATATATCACGATGCCAACTCTGTTCAAGTCGATTGTCCAGCCGTATCTTGAATATGCCTCGCCCATTTGGGCTCCAAAAAGTTCAGCAGGTATGCAAAAGGTCGAAGAAGTCTAAAGATGTTTTACTGGGAACATTGAGGATAAGAGAGAGCTCTCGTACTGGGAGAGGTTAAAAAGGTTGGGATTGCACAGTATTCAGAGAAGGTACGAAAGGTATCTGATACTGTACGTTTTCAAAAGGATTCATGAGCTGTGTCCCAACCCAGGATTTAGGGTCAATTCTAGTGACCAGGCTTGTTAAAACAGTAAAGTTCAACTCTCTTTATTCTCGGGCTCCTTCATTGATCAATTTGCTGCCTTCAAAGGGTACATTTAGACTAGGATGGAAAACCAGGATTGAATCCGGTATGAGGATGGAATTCAATCTTGAGTATTGAATCTTCGGCACATTTCCATTCCGAAACCGGATTCAATCTGGGAATGAAATCATTTTGTTTTATGAGGATGAATCTCATGCTCAGTGTGGCAGCAAATTGCAAAAAAAGTGCCAGTGAAGTTCACATATTACAATCCCTACATGAGAACTAAATACCTTGGCAATGTTTTTTTAAAGAAGTGATTTCGCTACCATTTTATAGATCCATCCAATCCCTTATCGTGGCGGCTATATTTAAACAGTTCCCACAATTTTACTTTTCTACTGCTGTTTAAGGAGTTAATGAAACCATATAGCCTACATTACCAAGACCTTTGGGTTTCAATGTATTTAGCAAGCCAATTCAATAATTGAAGTCATTGCAGCCTGCTGATTTGTCCTTTTTATTGATATTCAGTGTTTGTGTTTTGTTTTATTTGGCATTACACCTGACAAAGTGGCGTTCTTGCTGGGAATGATTGAACATGGTTGAGAAGTAGAGTGCAGAGAGAAATGTGATCACCAAAAGACACAAAAATGTTTCTTCAAAACCAATATTACGTAAAATCAAAATCAACAGTAAACGGAACTGGAACTCATGGCGCATCTATTTCGAAAAGATAACTTCTGGTCGGCATTGAATACTGTTGTTGGAATCTAGATTTTGTAATTTTCATACTTCATTATTTTATATTCTACTACTAAATTGTTCTAACAAAATAGGTATTAGAGGAAATATGTGCTCTTGGATCAGGGATTTCCTCACCAAGTGCACTCAAGGTGTTCGAGTTGATGGCTCCTTAGACAGCACTAGACATGTGGTGTTTAGAGTACCTCAAGGAACTTTCATGTGCCTCATCTTGTTTGTATTGTTCATTCGATTACTACATGGGTTCTCCCTCCAGTCTTCAATATCTTCCTATGCCAGTGTTTGCTAGAAATTCTAGGAACCAAACAGACCTAAAAAATGACTTGGACATAATTTACAAATGGGTCCCTCTTTGGGATAAGGGTGTAGTTCTCTCATGACGATGCTTTAGTTTGTATACATGCATGTACAATGAAAACTCTACCAATCAATTGTCCAACCGCATCTAAAATCTGCTTTTCCAATTTGGGCACCAATGATAGCTGGGGGTTGGAATAAGATTAAAAATGTGCCAAGACCTTTTACAAGATCTACTGTATTGAGGGGATGAACTGCCTAAGTTGTTGGGAACGACTTCAATACTTGGAATTAAATAGTGGTCAGCGTAGGTACGATCATTACCTAATACTGTATGTTTTGAAATGTCTCCATGAGCTCTGCCCTAATCCGGGAATAGAATACAGCAATAGTGACAGAATGACATCACATGCAAAATGCAATCAGATAAAAAGTTAGTGAAGTCCTTGAAATCCTCCTTTGTAATAAACCGAGCACCAAACCTTTACATAGGTAAAATTTTGGCGATGGAAAATCACCTTTTTTCGGCACTTCATTCCCAGTGGACCGACCACGGATGATAGACCACAGACCATAGAATGTCTAAACCCGTCGAGACGTGGCATAGCGTGAAGAAAATGAATCGCTTGCCTTCATCGGCTGATAAATTCATTTTGGTGTCATCTTGGAATGTAAACCACCAAGCTGCATTGAACAAAGACAAGTCGCCCGCATTTAAAGAGCGTCCTTTTCAGAAGAGAGGAGGGTCCAAGCTTATGCATCATATGATCAAGATCTAAGGAGTGAAACACTCCAAAAGAGCCCAAAACCTCTGAGGAGCGCAGAGTCATACCACTACTATTGATTGGAAGTCCAGAACTTTGATGTCTTAATCGGTATTGTCCCAGAGGCAGTCGTTTTTCATAAGCACGAGAAATTGTAGTGCAGAAAGTTACAGGGATGTCCAGAAAACTACCATCCCCTTTTGCAGCCCTGGGCGGAACCCGAGGTGGGCGTGGCCTTTAAGAAGGTGAAGAGCAAAGCTACTTCAACATGTGGGATGTCGCCTTTCTAGCTTTCATTTGTCTAGACCTAAGTCTAGCTCTCCAAGAAACGTGCCAAAAACACATCAGTACCGCCCTCCATTCCTTTTTTGTCCCACCAAAATGGATAGTCAGTTGAAGTCATCTTCATTCATAACAAGGGTCCATAGGACCATCTCCCTTCAGAACCTTGTCCTTGAAGATGTCCAACCTACCATCACTGCTGTCTCCAGATTCTCACGGTACGCATCTCTGTCTGCGGTAATTCATTCAATTTTATATAATTTAAGCAATAAAAGACTACAAGGTACAATGAGTATTTTTAATTTATCTCAGATGTTTGGTTTGGTTTGAAAGAACATTTTGAATGACCTTTGATTTGGATAGAGACCTTTATTGGATTTATAGGATACAATGAGAACATAATTGATCATACAAATGGATTGCGATAACATAGATATAACTTCTGCAACTGGACTCTTTGATCTTATTTGAAAATACTGGCATGGATGGTATGATGTGTCTAGGGTTGAGGTCGAGGAGTAGGTGGATTTAAATGAAGGCCCGGATTAACCTCAAGTCCATTGTCTCCGATCAACAGTTCTCTTCTCTCGAAGTGTCTTGGGCGAAAAGAATGCTTACGAAGACGGGCCATTACTTTGATCTGAAGTTCTTGATAATCCAACACCTCTCAATTCTGGGGATTTGAGGAGGATCAATCCAGACACCATGACCACAAATCAAGGTGTCTAAGCAAAGTCAATCTTCAATAACATGTTCTTGGAGAGAGCTGTGCTCACTTATAAAGTGGCCTTGATGAAACCAGGGTGTTTTCCAAAGTCAAATCATTGATATCATGATGTTCGTTACTACTTTCCCTTTGCAGTTGCCAATGGACATTGGACAACAAGATCTACTAATTAGTTTTTTCTAATTCCTTCCTCAAACATAGATACCGAAAATGTGAATAGAGTGCTTGAACAAAGAACATAGATCCAATACTTGATTGAGTAGATTAGCTGTTTTCGGCAACAAGATTGAATCGCCTCTAGTGTAAATGGATGAATAAGATGGATCTTCAAAATTCAATGCCAAGATGCAATCCTGGGATTGGTATCCTGGGCGGTTGGTATATTTGCTACCTATCTGTACTTCTATGTCAAAAAGGTTTGTTGAAAAAAAAACCTTTATTCGATTATTACACGATTTTTATCCCCATCATGGACCCAGAATTAAAAAAATGATAAATTACCAAAATAATATATTTTGCTCTAAAATGGCTGATTATTTTGGGTTTGATTGCTCATGGTTTTTTTTAACCGCTGCAAAAAATCTAATCCCCAGTACCAGCAAATGAAAGGTCGTATTATGTCGATTTTTTATCTTCTAAGCTTTAGAATCACTTATAAAACTTTCAATCACACGGTTACCCAACTGATTGAACATATAGAACAGGTTATTGAGGGACTAGAGAGCCATGAATCAGTCGATGTAGTTTATCTCGACTTTGCCAAGGCCTTTGACCACGTAGATCATGGCCTTTTAGTTAACAGGCTCCATGAGATTGGGATCCAAGGCAAGGTTCTCAATTGGTTAATAATTTTCATTTATGGTAGGAAGCAATTGGCTAAGGCTGAGGGATACCTTTGTGACATGCATGATGTCAAGTAGGGTGTTCCTCAGGGTTCCATATTGGGTCCTCCCCTTGTCATTATCTTCATTGCTCCGCTTCAGAAGCTTGGTAGCAGTAATGTCAGTATCTCTTGCTATGCTGATCATCTTACAATCTTAAATTGTTTTCCCTTGTTGGGGACTCTCCTAATTTTACTTTTGTGCAACATCCAGAAGTTTTTTTTGCAATTTCATCGTTTGGTTTGCTTTGTGTTTTCATGGGTTTTACTAACCAGTGCAAGGTATGCAATCCCCGATGCTATTAAGAGAAAAATTACGATATGTCTACTTCTTAGCTCCCAAACTGTATAGTACATACAGTAATTGGTCCACCAACGAATTCGGATATCAAATTCAACTCCATGTTTCCTGTTTGGGAAAGCCAACAAAAAAGGGAGCTGTAGCTGAGCTCTACCTCCCATCGTGGGTGGGTTTGGTTCTTCAAAAAAACCAAGATCATTTTGGGAAGAACGAGCCCTCAGCAAAATCAATATGCCCCAAAAGAGAATCAATTGAATCAATCAAATCAATCAGTATCAATTGAAAAAATGTCCCAATGTCAAGCATTTTAGGAAAGAAATTTCAATTTCTTGTAAACACAATAAAAACGCTCAATGTATAACCACGAAATGCACTTGAGTACCTAACATTTTGTAACAGAAAAAAATGCAGCAAAGAAGCTAATAGGGGCTAAAAACGACCAATTGCCAATTTACCAACCTTTTTTTTGCATATAAACAATTTGTTTTATGCATATTGGCCCCCTTTTTTCTATTTCCTCAACTTTTTTGCATTTTTTCTAACTTCAATAAGAACTATTCTAGCGAAAAAGGCTACTTTTTGCAGTATTCTCATCACACATATAAACCGGACTTGCTAGAACCAAAGACGACGTGACTACTTGATGGAGATGGTTTGGAGGGGGAAACGTAACTTTTATACCGGTGAACCAAATGAATTTTCTTGTGCACTAGTTAGATTCTTATCTACCAAAAAAGTGTTACCAAATTTCGAGCTTTGAAGTCCGTTTATTTTTTTTGAAGTTTATTATTTGGAATAAATTTGAACGTCATAGCCTCCTTACGCTGCATGAAAAATGTTTTACGTTTAGCACTTCAGAGGGTGCTTTGTCACTAAGCCTTTACCAAATGGGGGGCCGATTTGGCCGATTTCTTTTTATTGGATTATAATCCGTTTGCATTGTCTTTGGATAGTTCTATTAAAATCTTATGCATAATTAGTGACCTGGGTCACATCATTCCGGAAAAGAAATTGTGTTCAAGGCACGGCACTAGTAGTTTACTTAGCAATCTACCGTGCCTCTTCCCGTTTTCTTTAGGCCCAGTGACATTCCAAATAAGGTACCTTATTAGGACGCAATTATCTTTGATATACTAATGCTAAAATATTTTTGGTGAAGCACGGTAAAACCGACAATGACATGCAATGCTTTCTTTTCAGAACATCAAAAAGCCATGAACAGTCTTGTGTCGGGTTTGGCTATCTTGGCAGTGGGATTCCTGGCCATGGGAGCGTTGGTCTTCTACCTGTGGGTTCTACTCTGGGATGTTCCATGAATATCAAATGACCCGCTACAAATACAAATATCCAATTGCCAGTCTTCCGACCATATACTCCAATCAATACGTTTGAGAATATTTATTGAATGTTTTTATTCGCTAATCTAAGGCCCTGGTTCGCTTTTAAAGATTGCAAACACATCAAGTTTTAAGGAAGAGACAAAGTTATTGTTTTATATGTTAGTCGGGATTACATATAACAAAAATTAATGTGATGCTACCCCTCCATCGCTTACAAAATCTTTTAGGACTGTTTCCTGTTTCCCACTATGAATAAAAATTACGCCAAACATCTTAGCACCAGAATATTGGTTCCTTAACAGAAAATTACCAAAGATGCGAAAATCAATACAACCATTGATTTTCAATCATAATGCGTTCAAAAGCATTTTGAAATCACTTTCAAAGAATGTCCTGGAAATGATTGATTTTAACTATGTTGTTCAATTATCTTTGTTTTGTCCCGCTCCCCGTTCTTTTATAAGTGAAATTCTCATTTTAAGCAAGTGATATAAAGATATATTGATCTCCAAACATACGAAGATAATCACTTGTGATAATGATAATTTTCCCATCTAATCATTGAAATCCGGCTTAAAAAGAATTCTCTTTTTCATAAACATATTTTTAAATAGGTATATAAACTAAACACATAAGAAATTTGCAACAGGCAAGTGCATGTGTAACTTTTTATAAACAGGTTCAAAATTGTGTTAAACTAGAAAGTTAAAACAAGCCACGTATGGTAAAAGTTCAGACCAGAAAAAATAACACCCTCATTAATGATTCTTGCTAGATTTTATAAATTTATTCAAAGCGAGTAAAATGAAGCAGACTATCCTGAGTTCCAAACTGTTTCGCAAATGTCTCTTTCATGTTGGCATTGTGATTGTCATAGTCAACTTTAAAGCTGTTTTGAAATTAGCCTTTGTGAGGGTGTCATCTATAGTGAAAGTTTAAGAATATAGGTACTATAAGACCTCTGAAGCTTCTTTGTGTTCTTATTATATTAGTTATACTTGTTGATCTGCAGATTCCCATCCTTTTTCTCCCGCGCTCCTTCTCGAAATATAATTTTCTCTTTAAACGCAACCTCGAAGACCAGTCTGGAAATGCAATGAATCCGTTAGAGCCTTTGAGAGACGCATTTTGCTTCGTCTCATTAATACCAAGATTACGAACATGAGGCTAAGCCTAAAAGTATAAGTACCTCTCCAACAGCGAGCAAAGAAAGGTCCACAAAACTACAATCATACTCATATCCCTGGTCACTCATATGCCTTAGTCAGCAGCTTTCCGCTTTTTGAGCTGGATGAGATTTGCTAGTAATTATTATTTCTCAGAACAAGCATCAATCTAAGGTCAAGTACGACGGGAATGAAGAGATCATATTTTCTTTGTTTGGATTTGAATGTTCTTTTATCTGAGCACTTTTAATCAAGCTAGCACTAAATTGTGCCTGATCCGTGAGTCATGTAACAATACCTTATTGAGAATCGACATACGCTGATAAAATCATTCAATATGATACATAACTTATAAATAATAAACACAAGCCTAGATCAACAAAGAAGGCACCCAAAAATAACATCTGGCACACTATCTGATCATCTCTTATTGTCCTAACGATGATGTTTATAAGGATCTACAAGTATCTGTTAAGATCGTGATGTTCGTTCACATTTACTTATTGATATGAATGAAACTCGTATCATCTTTATATGTCTTTATTTCTCGCTGGCTCAACAATCACTGGTTCGTCAGCATTTATTATGAGATGAAATAGGTCATGCAAAAAACGTGATCATACAACATATGCAGACACCCCATCAATGAGTATACATGGGTGCTTAAATCAACCAGCTAAGACCTAGCCAGCCTAGTAGGGTAGGTGGCCTGTTAGTCTTTTGGCATCAGGTGTTCCGAAGAACCTAATCGTTGAATGAATTAAACTTACTTCTGTGACCATGGTCTGTCGTAGAAACAATCTTTACACGACTTTTCCAGACTTGCTTATCTCATTACGAGCTCAGTAGGTGAATTTTGAAGCAAGTAGGCATTTCTAAGTGAAAAAGTAAATGGGGGCACATGGTTGTCTGTTGAATGAGTTTATATTGTGCCATTTTTGGAATTTAAATGGACCACAAACACACAGAAATATTACACCAAAAAGCCATGTGAAATGCAGTGATTTTGGGTATTTTGAGGGAGGCCAATTTATACAAACATTACAACCAACTTGCACTGTGATATAATTGAATTTTCAACTGTCGTGCGAATTTTGCTATATAACTAAAAACATGCAATTTTTGGTCCAGTTTTGTTACTTTAAAAATATCTTAGCTCAATATCAGAGTACAGTTTGCTTCATCAAGCCAGCAAACGAAATCAATGACAAATTCAGCCTATACCCGGTTCAGATTGACTGTGATGCTTGTCTAAACTTTCCCTCCTCAAAATTGCCAAAAGTCAGGGTGCAACAATAGATTGTTCTTTCAATATCCCGTAATTTCCTCTATAATTCAAATGGCTTATATACTAAGCTTGATTTCATAATTGATCAATTACTTTCAAGTGTTTTTTCTAGAAAATGTGCCAAAGCAGTACTCATCATTTTGCTATATTTGACTTCCAAGGGTGCTACTGAATGAAAAATTTGAAGGCTTTTGGAAATTTGCTCCTTTTTAAAATAGGTATAAGTAATGGGTGCTTTTGGGCTTTTTGGGTCATTACCAAAGCCGGCCTAATTATGCATTTCATGGATCCGTTTTAAACCGTATAATATGCATAAAAACTGATCAAAGTATGCACTTAAGCATGCATTTAAACTAAACATGTGATTGAGAAAATGTTAAAAATCGACAGATAGGGAGGTGCAACGTTACGGATCTTGACCTTGGATATGAGTTGAGCTGAAGATGCTTTATAAAAAAAACAAAGTTACCTCTCCGGTCCTTTGCTCTGAATAGACTGCCCTTCTTGGGTCTCGCATACTGATTGACTCAGTCATGGTGCCCCATTCTGTGACTAATAAGGTTGTCCAAAAATGAGATGTTGGACAGACTTGTTTCTCCATTATTAGCAAAACTTTTGATTTAATTCGAAACTCATTCTTTAGCAATTCTTAGCTTATGTTTGAGTGTGAGTCCAATTCAAAGAAGTAGGGTTTCGTATCAGAAGACCTAAAGCCAAAATAATTTGTCACAAACATTTGCGTCATGCTGGCAAAGATCTTTTTTTAGGGGTGCCAAGCCACTAGGAGAAATTCAAACTCATTCAACGTTGATACCAGATTTTTTTCTCTCTTTTTTTTCTTTCACATTCGATTATGATGTGTATGTTAGAACTTGTGATTGAAATTACATTTATAAGAGTACTCTTAAAGTTTGCTATCGAGTGCTTTGACGCACAACCAAAATTTCTATGATGGCCCAATAATATGGCACAGTATGGTTGCGACCAAGATCTCATATTTCCTAAACTGTTATAAACAGACCATAAACAAGAGGAGTAGACATCGGCAGAGCTAAGACTCTCACATTTTTTATCCATACCCTTTGTGGGATGCATTAATGCCAATAAGTAGTAGCGTGACTTCAGTTTGAGGCAAAAGAACCTCCAATAAGTCCACTTAATCCAAAAAGGGTTTGGAAAGAAAAAAATCAAGCATATTTTCTCTCCCTTTTTCATATCATTATCTTGTAATACCGTAGAGCATAGCAGCAACTCTTGTGCCTTCCAGGGATGAAATATTATTGTCAGCACAAATCTTACTTTAATATTAATTCTCTTGCCCGATCGTCTTCATGAAGTTAACCTGGACTCTTTCGGGTTAGATTTTGCCAGAGGTCATTGTTGCTATTTTGGTACTGCCTGGCAAAGTATTTGCCTCATGAAGGACGTCTTCGGGGCAACGGGTTATTGCAAGTGCTTCGAGATCTTTGTCGAAGGAGTGCTTTGAGGAATTTCGTTTCATTTCTCCGGACTTCCTTACCGCTTCTGGGAATGGAATCCCCTGCAAATCAAGGTACAAAAACTGACTTAGAAGATGCCTTGGATCAACGCCTACATACGCCCTACGAATATTTGAGGGCAGCAAATGAACAAAGAAGGAGCCCGAGAAAGAAGAGATGGGGAAATCACTGTTTTTACAAACTGGATTTTCCAGGGCTTTGAAGTGTTTCCAAAACGCACGTTAAGCCTCTACTGTCACTTGAATTGACCTTAAAACCTGGGTTGGGAGGCAACTCAGGAACCCCTTTTATAAGAGCATAGTATATTTGATCAAGTAGCATAATTAAAGAATTTTGACTTGGTTGGAAAATAACAAGTAGTTCAACACCATTTATTTTGGCTTGACGGGCATCTAACAAATAGTCTTCAAACTTTAAATCTTCTTTTGGCTTTTTCGAAGGGATTTGCTTGACTAGGAACACAACTCCTTGTGCAAAGAGATCCATATTATTTTTGCTTTAAAACAAGCCCAAGCAGTTAGGGTAACCGCCGTAGCCCATTGGTAGGGCACCTACGTTGCATTTCGTAACCCTTGGATCAATCTTGGGCTTGCAAAAGACCGAGCTTTTTAAGGTGTCTAAATTACAGCCTGAGTTGATCCTTTGCCAGCTTAAAAGAGCGAACCTGAGGCTATTCGCAGGGATTTGAGAATTAACGACGAAGCGCAAATATACCTGTAATAAAATATTAAGGACAACCGAGGTGCCTTATGACTCCGAAACAAATAAAACAAAACGAGGGATTTGCCCCTTCTGCTTTTTCAATGGATCCAGTAATCTTCCTATAGACCTTGGTGATCAGTAATCACTAGATCTTGAAAAACAACTAATACCAGGAAAAACTTACTATTTTGCCTTGTTTTCCCCAGTCAGAACCTTTTAGCAAATTTTTGGGTTTGGGTTTTGTTTTATGAATAATAAGGGATTCAGAGTGTCATGCAACAGGTTTTCAATTATTTTACTAACCTTTGCATAGAGCTTAATCAAAATGAAAGATTATGATTGGCCTAGTCGCTGCCACTTAAACTCTAAACAATATTTGGTTTATCAACGAACTGAATACATCATATTCGATTCCCTTTTTTTCGGTTTGGGAGGGTCTGCCAAAAAGAAAGCTTGAAGATATACTACATCTGCCGTCACGGGTTTGATCCAACCACAAATAATTTTGGGAACAAAAACACCTTGAGCATCAAAACAATAGGGCTCTGGAAGAAAGTCAATTGTTTGTCACGACATCTGTATCAATTGAAAACGTGTTAAATTGTTGAACATTGCAAAAAAACACTCAATGAATAAATAGCCTAATAAATATAGTTGGGCGCTTAAGTTTTGTAATATATAAAAATGCAGTAAAAAGGCTAAAAGGGGCTAAAAACGACCTTTTCGCCTTTGTAACAATTCCTTTTGCATTATTACAACTTCTTTTTGCGTATTTACACGTTTCTTTTGCAAATTTTGACAACTTCTTTGTAGTTTTAACATTTTTTCGCATTTTCTCAACTTTTGAAAAATAAAATGTTTTGGCTAAAGAGGCACATTTTTCTCAAGGTCTTTCGATTTCAAAAATTCTTCGGCACTTTAAAACCAATACTTTCGGACAAATGATGTTGTATTTGACCTTCGCAAAGCATGAATGCAAAAATGGACGGTGGTGCCAAGTCTATAAACGCATATGACATAAAATGAGAAAGTGAGCGGTATTTGAAATGGGAAGAAAGAGAATTTTATCGTGCTGATGAGTGACCATTTATAATATTCTTTTTCCCATGTACATATTTTTTAGTATTTTGTATTTTGTAAGTCTGTTAACCAGATGGCGGCTGAGTCCGCCCTAATAGAGACTTGGAAGATCATGAACACTTGTCAGCATCCAGATCACATCCTACTGCAACCAACCAAACCAATCGACCAACAATGAACAACAAGAAGCCAGGCCAAATAGGATGTGAACCTCGCGGTGCCGGAGGATGCCACCTTCTATGTACAGGGAAGGCTCTTCTGGAACCTGATCGGTCCACTTACCCGAAATGCCACCACATTAACACAGTTCAAAAATAGCATAGCAAAATTCATCAACTCTTGTCCTTTATAACCTTTCAATCCGTCACACCTGTCATCTACCCTCAGCTCACCCCTTGATTCCACAATATGCCCACCATTTCTCGCACCTCTAAAATAGCCTTAAAGGCTTACATATTTTTAAATACAAATACAATAACAAATGTAGACAAAAAATGATGTTATGGCCCAAGAGCAAGCCACAAATCACTTAGTATAAAAGAGTTATTTAACAATATCAGATCAATTTCAGAAGTCTCTCTTTTTTTATCTCGACCATCCGTTCTGGTACTTCGTTGAATCAATGGCTTTCTTGGCTTTTAGTGTCAAACATGTGGCCAAAATTGGTGTCTTGAAATTCTTGTCATCAGCCCCAAATCATGCAAACGAGATTTCTTGTAGTCTGGTACAGTTGAACTGGAATTTATTTGTGCAAGAAAACACTCTTTTTTCATGCTATAATTACTTGGCCTTCAAACGATTTTTTTTTCCAAATTGTGTTTTTATAGGTAAGATTATCGGGGCTAAAACCCAGCATCAGTCTACCGACTTTAATTGCTGAAGTCTATATGCTCCAATCAAGTACTTACAGATGGTATTCTTTTTCGGAACAAAAAGCGCCATGTCCCAACATCGAACATTGTTGTGCTTTGAGCCTCTGTGATTGATTAAGTTGAAAAACGCATTGGGAGGATCATTGAAATCTCGCTTCCTTTCCGGTCGTGTTTGTTCCCGAGTGCTTGACTGGCTTTCGAGCAAATTCCTGGATTCCGGCACATTTCCGATTACCCATTGTCCGACCCAAGAATGGGCATCATTGTCTATTCAGCAAACAACAACGACAACACCACCAACAACAGCATCCGGTGACACGTCTTGCGTTCCTCATCCCCACAAAATGAGGGCGGAAGAAATCTTTGGCAATCCTAATGTATCTCGGGACTTGGAGAGAAATAACAACCAGCCAACCAAACACGCTCCAATGGATTCGGCCGTGAAATGAGCAGCGAGCTTTCTCGCTCCAAGATAACAACATAACATTCCGAGTAGGAAAGTGAAGGAGGGAAGTGGGCATTTGTCAATGTTAGTTGGCCTTTGAAAAGGTAAGTAAGCGTACGCATGTAGCATAGACAAGTGAACAGGAGAGGAAACTTTTTCGTTTGGAGTCCTTTTACACCAGATATTTTGAAACTGGAAGCCATTTTGAGGGACACCACCTTAAAACAAATGGAATTGGGATTTTGAAAAGTGCCTGAATACGGACGTAGACAAAGCAGATATTTCTACGTAAGTACGCGTGTGACGGCAGGAACGGGTATCAATCGTGGAGGAATTGTCCCGTATTCCACTTTTTCCCCCTCGTCAGATATGTGGAAATTGGAGATGGGAGCAAAGTCCTCGCTTCTCCGAGCGTTTTCATGTGTGAACTCGAAACTTGATTCGAGGAAACACTCTTTCCAGAATCACCTGTCAACACGGTGAAGGTATCGTCGTCTCCATCTCAAGACGAGTGGAACCTTTCTGTGGCTCTCTCAGACTCCCCGATCATTCGACGGGAAACAAAGATATCCTTAGGGAAGTTGAGCTGCTAAAGACGGTTAAACGTTCGACTTATCATTTCCCTTGGTGAATGATCCACCACCATCCATCATCCCCCTGAATCTCTCAATCCACTGCAAGATCATTCGACTCATGTTGTGGAACTCTGTTCCATCTGTCACTGGCAATATTTCCGTTCCAATCCCCAAAGCCATGAATAGGCCCCTCATTCTCCACGTGAAAGGCATGAGCACAAACAGTAAAGCTCGGGGCAAAATACCCAAGCACTTGTCAACCAATATTTTGGGAATATGTTAAAGGCCAGTTTTGAAGAGTGTATCAATAGAATCCCGTTTATGGTCGTCATAGTACATCTCTGTCGGAAAAAAGTGTGGAATTCGCAGAAAAAAGGAGCGATCCACTCATACAGTCGAATAGACAGATAAACACCAGTGGTGGGAACCCAGACGAATCATGGCCACTTTGGCCGTCATTGGACCAGACAATATTTGGGACCTGTTTGTGGGTCAGGGTCCGGCCGACCTGATTGTGTCAAGGTCAAGGCGACAAAAAGAGGAAGAAGAAAAACTTTCACAGTACAAGTTCCCTTCTGTTCCCTGACATACAAGAATTCCTCACCACCATCCCTTTTTTGTTGCACAAAAGTTGGAAGAGTGTGGAACGTCCTTTGAAGCAACGAAGCGGTGAATAAAACTGCATTCCAATCAAAGCTCTTGTACTACAGTTGTACTAGAGTTGTACTACGGTAGTAGTGGGACGATCCATCTTCATCCGAGAGACAGAATGCAGACTTTGCAAGATAAAAAACAACCTCATGTGAAAAGACGAGGAACAGCGTGGATGCTGTCCATGAATCCAAGGCTACGAAAGGAAAATGCTGAAATTCATGGACGACCGCAAAAAAGGATTGGAATGAATAATAAAGCATTGCCTTAACTCACTGGAGCCTAACCAACCTCGTATATATTCTTTTTCACACAATGTCAGGAAGNAATGTTTTAAGTCGAAAGATATGGTGTCTGCGGCGTAAGCTTTAAGTTTTTCCAGTCGATTTCACTCAGAGTTCATTTATTTGGGAACAACTCTCAGACTTTACTTTGCGATCGCTCCAAGTGGATTTCACCAAGAACGATGTTTTTCTGCATGGAGTAATACGTACCTGTACTCTTATAACTGCGTTGGCTCGCTCTGATGAATATAAAGGTTTCCTCGATGTTTGTGGACAATGTTTTTCCTCTTTCCTTCACCACATTAATTCAAAACTCTCCAACTTTCCTCTTCAAAAAGCCGTGATGGTCTCTAAATTTTTGTCGTTCGTCTCTTTCCCAATTCGTATAACTCAAGGTCCAAAACTTAAAAACTTTAACAAAAGTTAAACTTAACTTTAATTTCATTCTTTCTTCAGGGTGTCCATTGGTCACAAAATAACACATCAAATACCGAAATTTCCATGGCAGGAAATCAAGGAAGCGACATACAAATTAAATCTAACGAATTCAGAGGTATTCTTCCAACACTTATCGTGATTGTGGTAACATGTTGTTTTCAACCACAACGCACCATTACAACTCAGGCCTATTTACCGGGGACACTTGACCTGGAAATTGCGACTTTTATGTACAGATGACATTCATTGAATTCCATTTTGTCATGTATAATATTTTTTGAGTGGTTCAAAATTGCCTGGTCCGATAGATCCTTGTTTCAATTCTTGTCCCCGATCCTTTTCCATTGGAAGAGGAGGTTCCCATGCGGCACTCACCACACACCGCCATCTGTTCCAGTCCCTGGGTTCAACCAATATTGAAATTTTAGCTCGTTCCAAATGCTTTCAATCCATGGCCACTTTCAGGGATCATGAAAAGTGGTACGATCCTGGTGGATCAATGTTACTTTACAATAAAATATCCGAGTCCATGGAAGACAACGTAGGTATTCTGTGGTCTGGTCTGAGAAACGACTTGAAAAAAGGCCACTTTTTTTTTTTTTTAAACGTGATTGGAGATGGGACTATATTGCCCAACGTGCCCTTTGGGCACCTTTTGGTTCGAAACTAACTCATCGTTTCCTCGTCCTGGCAAATGGCGACCAAACTCTAATACTAAAGAAGAGCACACACTCCGTAACTATTCTAGAATAAGTCTTTAGGTTGCCTTGAATATGAAAATGTTGATTTGTTTTCATCAAGGATGGCTCCACTTTTGCAATGGTGACACAGGGTCATTTGCCTATTGTAGAATGATTCTAAACATTCGTGCTTGGAGAGGGCTCAAAACAAACCTGATTCTCTTCAATACTTTACTGTTCAATCTGGTTGGTCTTCAATTTGATTGATTGCATTGCATATTATTCATGCATACAGTTTTAAAAAAACCAGATAGAGCGGTTCCGCCATATTTAAGTTGTTGTCATCATGTTTTTATCATTGAAAGTTCATCGTGCTATTGGATTTGCGCTTGATAGTTTTCATTTCAAATGGTTCAAGAAGAGATCATAGAAAGTAAACAAGTATTGGTTATGCGGGGTCTTCATTCCATCCCGTTCTTGAATTGAGCGTACATTTCATCACAAGCTAAATGGTTTCATCTTTCTCAAGGCCACGTGGCATTATAACCGTAGCCTCGGTTCTCCGTGTGAATGAGGGAGACCTCGTTCATTCCCTGTGGTGTGTGTCTTTCCCTCTTCCTTTTAGAAGTCTTTCCAGCCTTCCAAATCCACCTCATGACAATTGAGCTTAGTCAACAAGCCTCGAATTTCCCCCGTCGTGATGTTGCCACTGATGGCTGCCGTGAGCATCGTCTCAAATCCTCCTGGTCTTGTCATTCCATCCATCGTGAATTAGCGGTGGTCTCTCCTTATGAGGCAGTTTTCTTCCGAGCTCGAGATGTTCTCGCCTCTCTTTTCTTTCCACTGCCTGCCTGCCTGCCCGTTTATCTGCCTGCCTGTCTGCCCTCTGCCACAATACAGTAATATCCAATCCCAATGAACATCTAAGGTTCGTTCGTTCTTTCTCGATCTCGCCTCGGCTAGAAGTTGGCCGGGAATTGCTCGCCCTCTCGCTCTCTGGGCATTCTAAATCCGTGGCCTCCGTGGGTTTTGCGTCGCCTCGTTGTCCTCTAAAAGACTTCAAAACTCGTCTCCGAGTTCAAGTTCGAGCTACGGATTGGACGGGAGTTGGTAAGAGATTTAGAGACTGGATTGGACGGTCAGTTGGTTGTTGATCCTGGACGAGTTGTTTGTGTTGTTGCACCTCAAGAGGCTCTTCCTCGTCACCCCAAAGCTAACCGATCCCCTTCACTTTAGGGTCCAGTCTATCCAGTCAAGGCGTGTTCCAAGATTAGCTGACGAAGTGAAGTGAGGGGTGGTGCACAATTCGGGGGGTCCAGAGCAATAATGGAGACCTTGGCCTGTTAAAGGGTGAGCATAACTTTGCATCGTCATGTTTGTTCAGAACTTGAGGCATCGTTGAAGTTGCCGAATGGAGGAGAGTGGTCCATCCAAAAGTCGAGAACTCTAACCATTGGCCGCATTCATCCGTCCGTGGCTTCCATCGGAAATGCATCCTACTTGACTGGCAAATACTTTGTCAATGGGCCTCTAAGCCTCCGCTAGAGTTTAGTTTAGGCGAGTTTCCCAATTTCCGAAATTAGCCACGGATCTAGGCCAAATAATTTCTTTGGTGTCGCCATGCTTCAGCAACTACGTCAAGATTATTTGCCTTTTATTTTGATAGCAATGTCAAATTTGAAATCGTAAAAGAACCAATTAGCTGAATGCAGAATAAGAGAGACGAGAGTGTCCTCTGCGATTCTCCAAATGAAGCCTTACGTGCCTTTTTTTTGCTCTCTCCCTCGAAGAGAAGAGGTCCGTTCAGATCCTTTAGATCCCAGAGCAAGTCTCAAGCTCACACAGTTTAGATATTTGTTTGAGTCTGGGCTCTGCCAACCTAATCCCTAATTTGGTCGTCCGAAACATCTGATCACGGAAAAGGAATCTGAGTATTGAAAAAAATAATTGTCATTGTGTTGTACTGTCCAGCTTTTGCAATCTTTTATCTTGTGAATGGATAAAGTTTCAATTTACCATTACTCAAGGCCAAAGATTATGTTGTCATTTTTGCTTATGAAAAGATTCCGTTGGTTTATGCACGGGTTTATGCTGCTCCTTTTGAGCTATTTATCAACTTCCTACGGACAGATCAAGGGAGCTCCACTTTTGTGTTACTTACAGGGTGTTGTGAAGAAAAGAAATAAACCACTTCATCTTATCAGAGAGGATAACTGGTGGTTTAAATGCACAATCATGCAGTAGGCGAAGAAGTTACTAGGACACAAAAACACAATGCTAACATGAATTACTAACATTTGTTGCTTTTTTAACCATTCCTCTTTCTTAGAATCAGCCTACAAGAATGGTTGAAAATATGTAAATTATGATTTACCAGCATGATGGAGCTCCTGCTTTTCACTCAGAGTTATGTAGTTCAAGGATGTCGCAAATTAAGTCACCCAAAGTCGTGGGAGAACTAGGATCATTACCCAGTTTCATCACATTTTGACATTCAATTAAATGAAGGGGGTTCAAAAGTTGTCCACAGAGACCTATAAATCTCCAGGGGTTGAAGCATGTTTTTCATGTTAGATTAGTGTCTCGGTGGTTTTTGTCAATGTTTACACTGTGGCGCAGCCTATGTCATTCAGTTTGACTTATTCTTTTGCTTTCTATTGGATGAATGACAATTGACGACACAAGCAAAAACATCTTTTAATGCTATGATTTTATTTCAACTTTGAAGAGTGTTCGGCTTTATTGGTGAATAATCTTGTATTTCAAAATTTGGAGAAGCTGGATGAGTTTGTACAACGATTTGGGCCCAGCTAATGGCGCTCATTTTAAATGATCTTAGTTTGTAAATATTGGACTGGTTGAAAAGCAAGTAACATGGATTAGGTCGCCAAGTTCCGTGTGTTACTTCAAAATCTGATTGATTCAATGGGCAAGAGATTCAAAGTTGGTATTAAATTTATTTATTTTTTATTGTGCGGGCAACTACAAATTATGCCAACGAGCCTCAAGTGTTACACGTTTTTGGAGACACTCTTTACCTTAAAGTGCAGGAAATTTGCCTCCCTTTTTGATCAATGACTTTTGGAAAGGAACTGGCAGAATGGCCTCTTCTTGAATCTTCTATCTTATTTGTCGACTTCCAGCAAGTTAGCATTGAACAAAGAGATTTGTAGCACGGAAAGTTGTGTATCTAAGTGGGGTATATTTCTAGACGAGCACTAAACAAAAAGAAAACTAATTATACTCGGTAAGAGATAAACTTGACCATCGTTAAACCTAGTCCAAGAACAATCATCTCGAATTGACATCGCTTTTGTATCTGTTTTCCTTCGAACGACCGAGACTCCTGAATGAAACAATATCAATAATTCGTAAGAAGCGTTTGGACCTTTTAGCTTAAACACCGAAGAAGAAGGAATTAATCTATGACGGCTCAGAAGAGGAGAAATAGACTCACCACGGTTATAATGGTATTTTAGATTTTGATGGAAATGCTTATCCAAACACATATTGGCATTTTCTACTTCGCAAAACCACATGAACTTTGGTTTTATTGCTTTTGGGATGTTTAGCTCAGATTAAAACCTAACATGTCTAAAAACGTTTTTAAAGAACTATCAATTATCATTTACAAAAGCCTACATGATGAAAATTTAGAGGATAGATAGTTCGATTCGGAATACAAATTAGCAAGTGGACTATTAAACCTCTTCGGGGTTATGTGGGAAGTGACGGGTTCTGTTTCCATGCATTTTAGCTCCAAAATGCCCCGATATCTTTTTTCCGAACGATTTCCGGATTTTCCACCGATACAAGGGATGAAATCCCCGGTAAGAAATTGAAAGATATGAATTGCCCACGAGATAGTGGACAAAATCAAGCACGGTGAAATATCGGATCTTGCAATAAATTAGAATTAGCAGAAATAAATAGACCTTGTACATATGGCTGGTTTGGAATCGTGTTTAAAAACTTTTCTAGCTCGGCTTTAAATGATGGCATTGGATCAAAATACATAAAATTGTCGAAGGCAGAAACTGAAAAAAACACCTCAAATGTCCAGACAATTGATATAGATTTTCAATGTCAAGGGAGTAGAAGGTAATTTTTGTCTTTGAATTTGAGTTTATATATAACCGGGATATTTTGGGGATAAAACGCATGAAAACAGAACCGTTCATTCCCATTGAACTCAGTAATGGTTAAATAATTCACAAGCTAATTTATATTCAGGATCCAACTATATGTGCTTCGAAATTCCATCATATAGACTTTTGAAAATTGCAATATTGTAAAATGTTTTGAGGCATGTTAGTTTTTATCGAGCTAGTAACCCATCAAGCAATAAACGTTGTTGGAAAAGTTCAATAAAGTTTGAATTTGTTCCTTTTGACTTTGCGAGCTAGAAAATGCCAAGATGTGTTTGAGTATTTCTCTAGAAAATTGATTTAGCTTTTTAACCACCGTGCACTGTCAATGGCCCCAGGGTTTGTCCCAAAACTATGGTTGTTGAAAAGTGGCCTTCAAATATTGCCAATCTTTGCAAACCATATTTTTAGACGTTACGCCCTAACTGAGATTCAAAATTGATTGCATTTCTTACGAATCATCACTTACAAGTATTAGTTGTTACTTTCAGTTCCAAGCTCATTTTCGCAACCCATTCTCTTTTTGGGTGAGAAGCCTAAAGGTCTACTAGCTCAAATACGTCCACTGAATGTCTGCACTTGAATGAGTAACTTGAACTTGCAATACTACTGTAGATGGGATTTTAATCTCTCTAGCAAAAGTACCCGCTAACGATTATTCACATTCACAATTTGGCTGAGTTTCGCGCTTGAAACTCCACAAGCAAGAGAAATGATTAAGTGAATCAGGTTGATCTATTCACCCAATAGATTAATGACAAGTTATTCCCTCTATGGCCGCATTCCACACTTTTTCCGCACCATTTTTGCTCTCTTCTATGGTGATGGTTCCTTGCTCTCTTGTTCAGTTGGTGCAATTGTCTTTTTTCCTGGATCTGAGGCGTGGTGAGTTTTTTTTATGGGAGCGATGGAGTGGGGACAAATGAGTGAACACTGTAAAAGCATACTCTTTTCCGTCTGCTGAGAAACAGATCGTTGTCCCGTTTAGATGGATCGGCGGTCATGAAAATACAGACGAGCTTGACATTAACAGGAAGATCAGGGCCTCAAACCATGGAGAACTGTCAAAATAAAGTCTGGAAGGTACTTTAGATTAGGGGAAAATATCCGTTGTTCCACAACAAGCGTCGTGCCCTTTCATGAAAAGTATGTGTTCCCCTTTTGCTATGGAAGTTGACTCTGGGGATCGAGATCAAAAGTTTTGGGTTCCCAAGAACGGTGATGATGTCAAGAAAGATGGAAAAAGTTGTTGCTTTCCCATAATGTGGCGAAAATGTTAAGAGCTCGTTCTCTCACGAGTTTGTTTATTAACCAGAATCTTCGAGCCGTAGGTCAGGGAGATTTTTTTTCTCGTATTTTTTCGACTTAATAGGGCATTTCGAAGCATTTGCATCTCATTGATTTATCATGTTTGCTCTTTTTCATTAAGATATTTTGAATTTGTTCTGTGGAATGGATAAACGGTCCTGTAGATGCTTGCTCAATCGTAGCTTCAGTTTCAAACAAGGGGCTCCAAACTTAACCGTTACTTTTGTCTTCTGTTCATTTCTTTCTTTTCATTGCCAACTATAATAAAAAGGTTTTTATTGGAGTGCACTAGTCAAAAGTGTGTTTTAAATCCATTCAACTCCGAGGTTCGATGCGTCTGAGTATTGATACTTGCGAAGACTTTACAAATTGAAACAAAAGAAGCTTGTACCGTATTGGTTGAATTGGTGAACTTTTTATAATTCTCAAGAAATTTTGGGTTTCTTTCGGGTTGCCTTCCAGTTTTACCGGTCGATCGAGAAAACCTAATGCATCTTCCTAAGATGCAATCGTAATGATTTGGACCTATCAATTGATTTCTTTGTGCGATTCATGAGTGACCCTCTTCCGGAAATAGTTCCTCACTTGAAATATTTCATTCATCTTTAGGCCACCATTTGCTCTAGTGTTGGTCTTGATGTGTTGGTCTCTATTGTTCGTTTGATCAACACGGGACGTTTGTTCATCGCAGAGTCTCCCGATTTGTGACATGTGTCAACGAAATTTTGACCCAAACAAGCATTTAAGAAATTAAAGGATCCTGGTTTTCTACCCTCCACTTGGTGGGTTCTCTCTTGTTGTTGTCGTAACAGGACGGGACCCGAGTTGAAACACGCCTGGAAATGCATTACTGGCATGATAATACATAGAGCGTGTTCATGGACGCACTTGTGACTGACTGGAATTTGGGTTGGCATTTGAGTAATCATATGCATAGAGTGTACAATCTTGTGTGCACACGAGGCCTCATCCATTATCAAGATGAGCACTCGTAAACCTTCTCAAGTTAAAAAGCAACACCAAGGGAGGAAAGAAGGCCTCTTAGTGTTTGTACGCATGGCTTGTATACATATACTACGTAGTATGTACCACTATTCATGGCACACACTTGCACTTTACATAGGTTCCAGTGTGCCAATAGCAGGAAACGAGGAAGGAAGAACGAAGGAACGAAGGAACAACGAAAGTTGGAACAAGGGAACCAAGTTTTGGCTTTTGAAGCCCGCCATCTAGAGTGTGCCAATCATTTGAGCCTCATCAGGCCTGCTTTCTGCACACGATCTCAATTTCAATGCTCAAACTTGTTGAAACCGATTTGTTGTTGTTGTTGTCGTTGTTGTGCCTCTGTCAGAATAGCTCGAGAGCTCCAGAAAACGAATGTCATAAATCTTGAATCTGGCGGAGAGCTCAACATTTCTTTGATCTCAAAAGGCTTTTAGCAGCCATGAATGTGTCTCAAAGAGATGTGAAAACAAACGTTGTTTTGGCTCTAAAGCTGGAAGAAAAGCATTCTTTACGTCCTATTGTAACGATTGACAATGAGAAATTCGATCTTTGAAGACAAGAACGATCCGATTGCCAATTTGTACCCAGGACATCAACCAACGCAACACTTTTAAGCGCTCACTTCAAATGCGCCCTCGGTGTTCGTGATTTTATACAAAATCACTTTAAAGAGAAAAAGCTCAAAGGTTCAGAAAAGCACAATACCCCAAAATGTCACCGAGGTGCGTTGTCGACGTCACGTGATTTGACTAATCTTTCCTTCTCTCCCTTGGTTTTTCCTCAAAGTGGGGGCAAAGTTTCTATATGTACCAATCTAAAAGAAATTAAGCAATTCCACAATGGGATATTATGCAAACGTGAGGCAAATATGGCCACAGTCTAGAGCGTCTTTGTGCATATTCTTTCATGCTTTGAAGACGACGAGGAAGTTTTTAGCTTTGATTGATCATACTTTGATATGAGACCATCACGGCAACCTCATTTTTAATGTATGACTGGAAAAGACAATTAATATCAAGCATGGAAAACTGCTTATGTATTCAAATTTGTACCATATGAGCTTGGTTATTGAAGAATAGTCTTTCAAATATCAAAATAGTTGGTGCTCAAGAAATAGCTGATCGTGATCGATTCCAATTTGGATCAAAATGAGCCAAGAATATATATTCCGTGATGGGGCGGTCTTTCCTCAACGATAGAAAACCAGGATTGAATCCGGTTTGAGGATGGAAGTCGGACTAGTGCTGGGGCGAGTCCAGCAGAGGACCCGAGTATTTCATTGTACTCAAGTCGAACAAAAAGACTCATATTGGGAAATTTAAAACAAAGAATCCGGATTTGAGTCTTTTAGAAAGGACTCGGACTCAAGTCTAGACTTGCCCCAGCAATAGTCCGACTTCCATCCTCAAACCGGATTCAATCCTGGTTTTCTATCGTAGTGTAAAGCCACCCTTAGTTGGGGAGATCGTTGAAGATAGGGCCCTGTATTAAATTCAGAGCCCTAGTTGAAGAATGTTGGTGGTCTAAAACTACCATCCCGTGCTGTCATCTATGGATTTGAAGAAGACAGCTGAGGAGAAGGAGGAGGGCTTGCCCGAGCATTCCGAAGTTGTTGAGTTCAAATCCAGGTGGTTGCTAGGGGTGAGCTAGGTTAAAACTCCACCAGCATTCTTGAATTATGGAGTAACCAAAGTCGAGTTGGGGAAAACTGGTCCATCACGGAGGTATTTACAGGATACATGATAGATGTGTGTTGTGCCTTCATTGCCTGTAACAGTGGTTATTGGTTGTCTTGGTTAGCTTCATAATTTAGCATTTGCAGATGAGGGTCACCTTTTCAGGCTGCTTACATACAATCTATTCCAAAAGCTGCTGAATATGCAAGCTGCTTTTTCAGCAAAGTAGGAATATTTCCTTTTGTATGTTTTACGTTTCCGTGTGTTGCAAAGACGAAACATATCTCTGGTGGTTTTCTTTCCAGTTTAGGTGAATTATTTTAAGAGTGTATGGCTTGAACTCTGATTTAGCACTTTCTCCAAGGCTCAAATTAGTGTGCAATTATGCTGGGGTTGGAGGAATTATCCCTTACCCGACCTTGCATTGTTTATCTTTTCCAATAGGTCTGTACTAGACTGGTGCTCCGTTTGTGAGTATGGGTTAGAGTCTGAAAGTCTCTGTTCTGTACAGCAAACTAGTCAACACAGGGTGCTTCAAAAAGAACGGATCACCCGAACTTTAGCGACAATAATTGGATTTGTAATCAGAATGAATGGCGAGGCACCACATCTATATCTATCAACTTCTGGTTTGAACCATCTTTGCGCCTCCAGAGGGTGATTAGCAGGTGTCATCTCTTGCAGGTTAATTCATTTAGACTAGATTTTGGACCAATTTCATTTGAGACATCTGGTATTGAAAATTAGTAACTTCAAAGTGGCTTTTGCTTGGAAGACGTGGCAATCCTTTGTTTGTGTGCCAATAATAACCTTTTAATTTACTACATCAATGCCCATTGAAACTGGTGATCTACCCGATCCTTTCCACACCCTTTTTGGCCTTGCTGGAATTTCTCTCTTAAGAGAAACTAAGCTAAAAAACGGTCAATCCTGTATTTTGCATGGCCCAAGAGGTTTTGGATAGAATGGGAATCAAACCACATCTTCTAGAAACGTGATCTAATGCGTGTTTGTTCACTCAAAGAGTGTTAATGATGTCAAAATATAATTGATATCAAAATATGAAAAAAAAGCTATTGAGGACATGTGAAAACTATAAGTTGGTCCTTTACTGTGACAACACCCTATAAATTGGTGAGAGCATGGCTACATGATCTTCTTCCTGATGTTCAATTACTGCGTGTCTTAATGTCATTGCTAGCTCGTTTAATTGAAAGATTGTGTTCCGAAAATCAAGCTTGTAACAGACGATTCCCTAATATTGAGTGTCCATATCTACATACAATTTAGTTGTACAATAATTTCCCCAAAATACCAATAGCCAGTCTGTTCTCTAGCTTCTTTGACCAAAGCAATAATTTACGAAATAAACTCTGTCCGTTGGAATGCGGTTGTTTCTACTTGGACTTGGAACAATTGTGAATGTCATCAAGCCACTAACCCCGTTTCAATCTGCAGTCTAGTAGTCGAAAGGTAGGTTGACGCCACAGTTCGCTCTAAGAGGAAGGTCGGGGACAACAATGGAATTCTAACCACTACGGCACGACTCTTGTCTAAAAGACACCGGGGTTTGAACCCATGCTACCTGGGGAGAAGAGTGCCGTCTTGTTGCCGCAGGTCCTCAAACCCCTTGGTTATACATACCAGCTCTTCCAAGAAATGCTTGCTTGTATTTTCCTTGAGTCAGATGATAACTTGAATTTCGTTCAAAGTTGGATCTTGTCTCAATCCGAAATTCTCTACTCTGCTTTAAAGAACTAGGCTCTGGTGCTTCAACTCTCAGCGGCACTTCCGTGATGATTTGACGTGAAAAAATGATTCCCCTCGTTCGTCAACATTTGTGAAGTCACTTCAATTTGTATTTAAGGCCTTTCCCAAATTCAAGACCTAATCCAAGGCCATACACAACTAGTCGTCCGTTTCTCTATGGCTTATCAGGATATTTCTTTTCGGGGTCAGCTATAAATAAACGCATGTTGGAGCGGATGAGGATCCAGAAAGTAGTAATCAAGGCCATTTGGCCGCCTGGCACGGCCAGAAGAAGAATGATCTGAGCAACCAAACGTCAAATCAAAGCAGAAAATGTCAACTAAAGCAAAGGAGACCAACTTTCGAATTTCCATTCCCGCATGGATAATCAGATGAGGAAAGAGGCACGGTCCTTATTCCAGAAAGGATCAAGGTTTGTGCTAGGTGTTTGACTCGAATTTGAAAAGTTTGACGCACTCAGATTGGTAGCCTTGGCTTGTTTGATGAAATTTGCTTGTTGGACAGCGTTTGACTTGAGTCTAGCAATAAACAGATTATAATCCATAACTTAGCAAAGAATTGATTATTCACTTTTTATAGGATAAACCCCAATTTAGCCCACAGCCCACAGTTCCATGAATGATTGATTGACATAAAAGGTTGGATGTGTGATTTCTGAAAGGCATAAACAATTTTTATTTCTTTTATACACAGATGACCTAACTATTTCCTTTAGTTCCCGTTTTGAGTTCTTCTGCTATTCGTTATTTAAAACAACAATGTTCTGTCATCAAATACGGGTTTGTACAATGTTTGGCATCCATGTGGCAAGTGCTGAAATGCGTCATTTTGTTGTTGGTTGTCGTCTAGTAGAACAAACAACAAACCTCATCGCTAAGAATGAAATAAAAGTTTTGTTAAGAAAACTTGAATTCACGAAAAAACGAAGACCGACCGGTTTCGTCTCATGTCACCTTGATCGTTTCTTTCACTTGCCGTTCACATTTGCTCGATTCGTTTCATGTCATGCTCTAATAGGCTTCGATCCCCCATTTGTGAATGAATTTGAGCCTTTAAATTGACTGTGCAAATATCGAGCCTGTTCCCGGAATTAATCCAAGTTCCAATTCCTCCTGAATTATTGAAATTGGATGCTAGCTAGCACTGCCTCTTTAAGGTCACTTGAATCGGGTTTCATGGAATTCCATAAATTGTCGTGAACTCTGAGGACTTAGAATGGTGGACCTCCCCCAAGGCGATTCTACGTAAGCCCTCCCCAAATATGACCGAGATGGCCGCAAATGATGACAACAGACTCGAACCCACAAATCAATGTATGCACTCGTTCCTACAATAGTACATGCTTCCTGTAGTCTACGGACAGACAAATCTGCCGAACTTTCGTGTGCATTGAGGCATAAAATCTAGAATACCAAATTGGGTGAATTGGCGAGTCAACATTTGCTCTTGAACGACCTTCGAGTCATGCGGACTTTTGACATCACTATTCGCATTGCTCGATTTTTTGGCGTTCAAACTGCGATTTGGCATCAAATATACTTTTCGATATTCTTCTTGTGTGGGGGACCAAAGGCTCCTCGGGACCAATTGCGCTCCAGAAGTGAAATGGGTCAAAGTAGCAACAAAAATATCAATAATGTTTTTCTTCTTTCACCTGTTGGTACTTCTCGAATAGCCCCTGTGATTTATTGGGTTTCGAGAAATCAGAAAATTCAGGTAGTTCATATCAAGAAAGGTAATATTGGAAAATCCTTAATCCATCATGTTGACTTTTAATCATATTGGAAAAATCCAAATGATCAGGTCAACCAAAAATTGCAATCGATTAAATTTAAACTAAATTCACAGGAATCGAGTAGTTTTAAATGCCAAAGTCATTTCGTATCGATCTTGTGTGGGGAAACCTAAAGATCCCAATCAAATAATCCTTGTTCTGGATGAAACGTCTCCATGATTGACTCATTTGTTAAACTGTTTTCCACTTCATTTCTTCCAGGTTGTCACTCGTCACAACAAGTGCTTGAGGAATTGTACGACCTTCTCATATCATCATTCTGACAAACTGAGAAAGATAGGAAATGGAATACAACACTTCGATTACAATGACGTCGAATGGTAAATATTGCTGTCGCTTTGTATCAATATTTTATGTTGATGTGTTCACCTCCAACAGAATGAGCGTATCAAATGAGCATTATCGACACGAAACTTGAGCTCTAATGTGCTTTTTAAGTTGGAGGAAAAAGCCCTGTTCCCAAGTGGGCTTTCATGAATGTCATTTTCAATTCAGCAAGTCGTAGCTTCATTTACGCACCTACCCTTGTGGCTCGGCCTTGCTTGCGTCTGGAATTCAGTGACCATATAATTAAGTCTCAGTGTGGGTAGTTCATGAAATATTTCGTTAAGACGACCTCAAGTCGCGAGAAGACATCGTGGAACATTCTTCATTCACTTGTCCATCTCAACTGCCCATCTTACTCTTCTCAAACCTTGGAATGTGTTCCACTTTTTAAAGGGTGAAGGTCGCCATTTTCTTGCCGAGAAGAATTTGGTGCCATCAAAGGGGCCTTTGTCGTCTGGTATTTTTATCCTACCATACAGTCGACTCCTCGAGTGCTTGAAAACTGTCAAAGAGAGATTTTTTAATTTTTGAAATAGCCCTTGTCGACCTTGCCCTTGGTACTCGTACTTGTTCCTCTGTGGAGCACATCAAGTATGATAAATTTTGCGTCCACGTAGACAACGCAGTGCGAAACTTTTGAGTTGGCAGAGTTTGGTCCAACTTCCACGCAAGGCAAGTGAAAACCTGGACTTGCAGTTGTACGTATTTCAATTCAGCGGAAGTTTGTAGCTGTTGTTGTAGCTTTACGATGGGTGGAATACCCACACACGTTTCGTGGCTTGGAACTTCGAGATTATTTGTTGCTTCAGTTGTTCATTCGTTAGTCATCCACACTTCATTGATAGACCGTCAAATGTGTTGTTGGTCGAGGGCATGGAACTTAAGGATGGACCAATGGCGATCCATTACTTATTCAAGGCTCTGCTTTCCCTCGTCCTTTCTGGGGCATCATACACCAACAGCGCATCAAAGCTTTGAGTCCGCTTGCATTTCATTCTCTCGCATGTCTTGTACCTACGTACTTACGTAGTGTATTTATGTCCATTCTCTTTCCTTTGCCTTCAGACACTTCCAACCCGCCGAGCAATCCCAACGAGAGCAATCCCGGCGAGACCCCCGACATGGATAATCCCAAGATCTACGTCCTGTCCTCGATCATATTGCTGACCTTACTCGGGAATGGATACGTGTTCTTTTCGATTGTGAGTCGAGCCCGAAAAACGGCCTACTCGTACAATGGCAAGATGACCCGAATGTACTACTTCATGCTGCACTTGTCCTCGGCGGATATTCTCACGGCTCTCCTTACCCTACTGAGCGAGCTCATTTGGACGTTCACGAGTCCACATTTCTATGGAGGCAACCTCGTGTGCAAGGCAGTCAAGTTTCTGCAAATGATTGGTCCTTACCTCAGGTAAGGAAATGCATTCATGTCCTAAGGCCTCGGACAAGGTCGGCCAAGTTGCCAATTCCTGGATGCACGCGTATGCACCAACGAGAAGTAATGCTGCCCATTAACGCTAGTGGAGAATTCAAACCATGAAAAAGGATGTACAACACATGTATTTGTGGTGCTCCAATGGAGGCAGGCCGATTTGTGGCGGGGACCAAACATCGAACAAAGTAGCTCAAGTGGTCGGTCATTTTTAATTCCCTGATGCTTTCATGACTTTCTCACGAATGTAACAACTGCAAAATGACCATTACTCAATTGTAATAACAACGTTCAAAATTGATGAGAAAAAGGTCAGGTGAACCAATTAGCACCAAGGCCATAAAGATTTGACAAGACCATCACTTCTGGTTCACATATTTGATGCATGCAACAGCCAAATGTGGCACATGAATCACCCATATCGTCTACCAGTAAACGGTGCAAAGACCAGAAAAACGACAACACCGGGGTGACTTCGAACACCAAAGCAAGGCCTTTCCTGTCATGAACTCAATCGTGAAAGGCATCGACGGTCGTAGCAGATTGTTCCTTCTCCCATTTCAATCAATAGAGATGGTTTTCGATCGAAAATCTCGATCCACTTTGGCAGCAGACAGGTAATGAGATTTCTGGCCTCGCAGAATGCCAGACTTGTTCCTGGGGAACGAGGAAAGAAAAAGAACGAATGAACAAGTGGAGCTACTATCATGAATTAATGTGTTCGTGCCAAACAAGTTTAAGAACTCGGCTTTCCGGTTATCCTATTAGTTCCGCCAACCTGGTTCGGCCTTGACACGACTAGGTTCCATTTCCAACGTCTCTGTGTGAATCACCATCAGGGAAGGCCAGAGAAAGCCACGAAAGGCCACAGAGGGCTTGTAAGTAGGTGGGTGGCTTGGGGACCCTGTACCACTAATGCATGAGAGCTAGACCACTTTTAATTTTGTCCTGGGAGTTCACTCAGGTTTCACTCAGACTCCTCCTGTGGGCCCAGACTTTTTCGCCTGCCAGAGCTCTTAGACGAGACCAATTTCAACTTGATGGGAGGAAGTCAAAAGGTCAGAGATACATCCTCCTTCTCTGACGTTGGCTACGAAAAAGGGGTTGTTCCCATGTGCCAATGAAAAAAAGAGATCCAGAGACCCGTGGCCCACTTTTTTCTGGTCTGAACTTGAAGCTACCTTCGAGGCAGACTAATTTGATATGAATAATGAATGGGGAGCGAAGTCTGGTCAAAGGCTTACATAGGCAGCAAGTTCGTGTTGCTCCATATTCCCTTTACTGAACCTTGTAACGTTTTTCTCTACTCAAACACCAATAAAGCAAAATGATAGGATCCCCATTAAAATGTGCGACGCACAGACATTATTGCGTTGAACTGAACGTGGAGGGATTTTTAGCGCATAACCTCAGGGCTGTGTCTAATTTGTGGGATCTTTTGAACTTTTTAGGCCCTTGAAGGTGAATTCGCGGGGAGGAAGGAATGGCTTGAATGTTTAAGAAAATAGGAGGAATTTCCGTCATCTGGCTCCTTTTGCACATTCTTTGTATCAACAGAGTGCTTCAAACCAATATTCTCTCGTGGTTTCTAT
>NC_081445.1:5345105-5389077 GCF_007210705.1 Tigriopus californicus | reverse complement strand
ATTCGCGGGGAGGAAGGAATGGCTTGAATGTTTAAGAAAATAGGAGGAATTTCCGTCATCTGGCTCCTTTTGCACATTCTTTGTATTAACAGAGTGCTTCAAACCAGTATTCTCTCGTGGTTTCTATTCAACTTACCTTTAAAAGCCAACAATGCAACACACCTTTCGCAAAAGATGTGCCAAGAGTAACATAGTTTTTGTCATCCTGCCTGGCTTTTTCATGATCAGGTTACCTGGTTTTATAAAAAATAATGGTGCGCTTGAGGTCGAGATAATATCCCTTTATCTGGTTTGTGTCTTTGGGAATGAATGTTTTGATCCTGGTTATGGACACATGGACAGAAAGCAGCAGAATGTTTTCTACCCGTATGGCCCTCCATGAGTTCATTTGTCGAGTTACTTTACTTTTGGCGGCGCCATCTTTTGGTCGTGTACAGACCCAAGAGTTAGATCGTGCCCATTGACCAAATTTTGATAGACAATTATAGGGTATCTAGTGGCCAAACCTAAGTTGGCGTGTTTGACGATAATCGGGCCCTACTTTGTTCTCAGTATGCATGCTTTGTTTAATTTTGAAACCTGGTTACATCTATCTATATATCTTTACGATCAAGTAAAGTCAAATTATTATACGAAAAAGCTCAGATCTTAAAAACTTGCGTTGAAATTTTTATTCACTCAAATATATCTGCAAGATAGTCCAATCCATGTCAAATCACAGGGAAGCATTAGAGCAAAGATGTAAGGCACTGGGCGCCTAAAATACCCATCCTTCATGCGCCCTCTTTACTTACAAATGGGAAAAGAGCTATCTGCCAACCATCTGATAAAGTTTGACCCCAGGCACCAGGCATTCATTCGGTCTCGGTGTCAAACTCTTCATTGATCCCAGGGATGACGCAGAAGGAATGACAATCTTGTTCTCTAAGGGAGCACGCCAAGCGGCTCTAAAGTAAATGCTGTACAGTGCATCACTTCCCCAGCAACTGATTAACTTTCAAGTTGACGCCACTATCTTTGAATTATGTTAGACGCTTGCAGCGTCATCTAACAAAAGTTAACGGAAACCAATCAAATCAAGGTCCGCGATGTCTGCCTGACACATAGTTCCTTGGTTTTCTATGGTCTGAAACATGACCTCTGGGGGCTTTTATGTGGTCTAGTTTCTTAATCAACCGAGGGCGTCAACTTGATATAATTCAAATTACGTCTTCCTGATGAAATGTTTACCATCAAATAGCGCCTTGAGAACATTCATGAATATTATGGAAGCAATCCACTGGAGGGCCGTTTCCCAGGCTGGGAAACAAAATTAAAGACTGGATTAAGGTAGTACGTAGTATGAAATGAGTACTGTGAATAAATGCAATCGCGACCCTTCCACGCAATTGACCTTGAGCAAGTCCAACATTTGTCGGATTAGGAGTGATGACGCTTTTTCAGGTTGCTGTTGTACCGTACATCCGCAGTGGAGCCACTATCATGAATTAATGTGTTCGTGCCAAACAAGTTTAAGAACTCGGCTTTCCGNAGTCGAAGTTGTCTTCACCAATGGCGAATGTTGTGGGGGGTGCCTTTGATTTGAGTGCCAGTGAATATGAATATTCATGAGCTCGTTTTGAATGGAACAGTTGTTGAAGGCCGTGAGCAAATTGGAGTCGAAGTTGTCTTCACCAATGGCGAATGTTGTGGGGGGTGCCTTTGATTTGAGTGCCAGTGAATATGAATATTCATGAGCGCGTGTAATTAGCATGAATTTCAAAACAACTTTTGTCATGTGGCCAGCAATAATGGGGTTATTCATAAATGAGGTGTTGTACACATCATACTGACACGGGAGACCATTGTCGATCTTTGTTCATCATCATTTTAATGCCATTTGAAATGGAATTGCTCTTTGCTTAACCACGTGAGCTCAATTTGAGAAGTGGGAATTTCTTCTGAGCAATACAGGGAGATCATAATTAAGGCTCAAAAGGGGTTCTTGGGATTGCTTGCGAGACCTCTTCAGTCTTTTCAGAGATTTGGTACTGTGAGAATTGACATTTCGATCACAAAGGCTCTCGGTAAGATTCAATTGATGAACCTTATTTAAGAATGGGTTGGCTATGGGATCCAAGAAGTAAGAAACCAATTGTTACCGGCTTTTTCGGTCCCTGGGATTGAGCAAACTTTGTACTTTACGAGGACGAAAAAGGTTTCAAGATGGTCACGACACAGCCTTCCCAGCCATAGCATATTTACCCCAGAGCCTTCTGAAGATTTGATATTTGCGTTTTAACTGGAAACATTGTCATCAAAATATCTCTTTGCCAATCCCATACAAACTTTTCTTTTATGTGCTGGGTTTTCACTTTGATTTGAGTTGGAACAACTTCATTTTATGGTCTAAGATCGGGTGTGCAGAGAGCATTCCCCAACGTTTTGATGCTCGTTTTGACCTTCAATGTCCCGCTGACCTTGGACTGTTCTCACTGTTCTCGTTATGTCATTCAAAAGCTCTGGAGTCATAAGAATGAGTTTGTTTTGATTTTGAATTTTTTGTCGTTGCTCACGCCTTTGATTTGACTTCAAAGAAAGGCACAACCAAAGATTTGATTCCACTTTCAATACAACCACATTGACTCGTTGGATAGATTGGATTCGAAAATGGTTGTCCTTTATGTGCTTGACATTGATCTTGACAGGAATCTGGTCGAAGGCTTTGCAATTGACGGCCTTGAGAACGATCACTCTCGGAAGCTTATTGTTGACTCCAAAGGACGAAGATTTCTGTTTTTGAAACAATCTGACAAATCGTGCCTCAGAGAGGGGTTCGTATAGGGTTTCAATGGATGCTCTTGATTTGTACGGCCTATCTTGCGAATATTATTTGTTTATCTCTTTGATCTCACATTCTCTATCGTGCATCCGACCATTGGGAGGCCACACGCGTTGAAACAATTGAATTGCTTAAGGCCGCATACATAACCAATATCTTGCATATTTTTGGGGACGATGATAACCTTAGCACGGTGCTTAGATTCCCGTAGTTACTTTGGACGCAAATACCCAATCACATCTTGGCATTTTTCTTGCACCAAATAAATGGCCTATTGGGCCAATTTCTCTTTTTTGAATTATAATGCTCTTGTGTTTTGTTTTTGGCTCATTCTATCAAAATCTTTTGTATAATTAGTGACCCGGGTTCCATAATGTCCGGAAAAGAAATCCCTTTCATGGTGTGTTACGAACGAGTAGTTTATTCAGCAATCAACGATGCCTCTTCCCGTTTTGTTTGGGCAGTCTGACGTTGCAAATAAGGGCCCTTATAAAAAGTTAATAAAATTCATAAACAAAAAGGATTTGATTGATAAAACTGCTGGTGAGTTTTATGAGTTAAAATGGTTGTATTTCACTGATCTTGGCTAAAATATGTCCCTGTTCTATTTGACCTCAGAAGTTTGGCGCAATGATATTAGTTTTCATGAAAACAAAAGTAAGCAAAAATGTTTTATAGGTTCTAAGTATCTTTAGAAAGCTTTAGAAAACTTTCTAAATATCAGTTTTTTGAAACATTCTTTTGAAACTTTTAAAAGTGCATTTTTATAAACAATCAATTCATATGCGTTCGATAGTGAACAGAGACAGACGTCTTTTTTTCGCTCCTAGAACTTGTCTTAACATACGATTTGTGAAACTTTTGTGCGCTTGTTGTGCTTAACGAAGAAATCCCATGAAGTTCTAGTCATACAAACGTCCTCGAATGGTCCCAAATTGGGACCCGATCGAGTCGATCTGAGTAAGGCAATGTCGTCCTTACCAAAAATGGCTACGACCAAAGATCTTCCTCAATCTTACGCCGGTGCCACGAAGCCACGCTTTCCAAGTTTGGTGCTGGATTTTACGTGTGAGGCAGGCCAGAATATCCTATCGACCACTGCAATTGCAGATTTCCTGTTCTTAGAGCTAAAGTTGGCTAAGAATGAGGTCAAGAAGCTGTCAAAGCTCCCTGGTCCACCCAACGGTGATGGATCTAGGAAAGTGGTCCGAGTCCTAACTGATCAGGAGATCATAGTGAAAGAAAGATTTGGCGACAAGTTTGAATTTCGAAGAATATATGACGAAAATACTTGGAAGTGTTCCATCAGAGGAGGGAAGAAGAACACTAATCTCCGATTCCTAAATGTCCCAGTTGATTGCGACACGAATCAATTACTGGAGCTCACTCGTGAATTTGCCATACCAATCTCCCTTTTGAAAGATGAAGTATTTGGTGGAAATGACGATCCGAGGCTTTCAGGCATCGCAAATGGAAATAAGACCATCTTGATTGAGGTTCTAACACCCGTACCACCGTTCATCACCGTAGGAACAAGAAGAATCCGTTTAGTACACAAAAGTCAACCTCGACGCTGTTTTAAATGTCAGGAGGAGGGACACATGCAAGGAGAATGTCCTTACAACCCACCCAATGAAGTGGTCCAAGGAGATCGCAAGACCACTGACTGTGAGTCTGCGCCTCTTGGGAATAACACCGATACATATCGTAATAGTTCATTAAAGGATTCCGAGCTTGGAGCATCAGACAAGGCATCAGTGGAACTCTTGACAAAGAAGAGCGCTACCGTTGAGCAGGCTGACCCTCAGAATAGAGTGGCACGAAAACAAAGGGATACGACATTTCTGCCGATTGAGTCCAGAGCTCAAGAATCTTCGGAGGCACCTCCTCCATGCGTTGTGACGAGATCTGGGACTTGTTCAAATCGTGGTGTACACTCTAAGTGTGTGAGGTAATCAAAAAAACCTCGACCTGTTCCCAATGATCCCCATGGAGAAAAAGAAGGCAATGGAACACACGGAGCATCCAATTGATCTCATTCTAACATTGACGATGGAAAAGTTGGCTTCAAAAATGGAGTATTGGTCAAATGAACTACAAATGGAATTTATCGTGACGGATCGTTATTCTGATGACGGAAGCATCTGCTTCACCTGTGTCTGCCCTCCCAAATGTGCCTTTGTTGGTCCTGACCTGAATCTGTATGTTACTGAGGGTTCGTGTGGGTGGAAGTACCGGAAGGCTCCAAACTTTGCCTTGGTATGCTTGACTTGACCGGAGACCTGGAGTGTGCACCCGATTCGTCGATTATGGACGACATTGGATATGTTGAGAATTTGGCGGAGGGTGAGAGTTGGCTGCTTTCTGTTAACGTTAGGTCCGTCGTTGCAAATAGGTTTAAAATCGATGAATGCATACAAAAACAAAAACAGCTTTTGGTGGCCTTACAAGAAGTGTGGCAGGTCGAAAACTATAATTTAAACTTTAAGGACTATCGTCTTGAATGTTTAACTCGTCGTGATAAAAGAGGAGGAGGGGTCGGATTTTTGGTTAAAAAGTCACTTACGTACAACTTGCGACATGATTTCAGTCATCTTAGAGAAGACAGTGAAATTATCGGAATTGAGACGGAGGACTTCTTTTTTCTCTCGGTATACTTGCCTCCAAACGCAAATTTGCAAAAAGCAATTGCCAGCATTAGCCAAGTTATCGCTTTATGTTCCTCGAGACCTTTGTACATATGTGGCGATTTTAACATTAATTTCCTGAAGGATTCCTTTAAAACTCGAACATTTAATGATTTCATCTTAGGACAGGAACTAATTCCGGTAGTTGATAAACCCACTAGAATTACCCCTACATCACAAACACAAATTGATAATATTTTTACTAATAGGAAGCTCGAAATGAAATGTGGCATCCTCCTTTGCGAGATAAGTGATCACCTGGCACCCTTTGTATGCCTGGGGAAAGTTTCAAAGACCAATGAAGATAAAAATGTCATGACTTTGCAAAGAGGCACTCGTCCCAAGAACATTAAAATATTGCGGAGCAAACTGGGAAAAATACAATGGAGCATCTGTGAGAGCAATCCTGTAAATTCATTTCTGGATTTTAAGTCTAAGCTTGAGACTACTTTTTTAGAATCTTGTCCTGTTGTGGGGAGTCGCAAAAGTAAATTTCAGAATCGTAATAATCCTTGGATGACGCAAGGTCTTCTGAAATCTAGAAAACATAAGCAAAAACTACAATCGAAATACGTAAAACTTCCAACCGAAGAAAATCAGAAACGCATTTCTCAGTACTCAAAGTTGTACTACAAATTGATAAAAGCTGCTAAAGCAGATTATTGGTGTGATTTCTTTGCCAAACTGCATTCAAACGCTAATGAGACATGGAAAGGTGTGAAACAGGTTTTGGGGTATGAAACAAAGCAAGATGGGACTCCTTCGAAAATTAAAATTGGTCAAACATTGATATCGGACAAGAAAGAAATATCAATGTCATTCAATAAATACTTTGCCACAGTCGGGAAGGAATTAAATGACGAGTTAATCGATGGTTGTAAAGTTGATGAATTTCTCAATCATATTCCGATTAAACCTGGGCAAAGATCTTATTATTTCAAGGCTGTCCGCCGTTGGGAAATTATAAGGATTATTGACAGATTAGCTTGCAAAAGTAGTCACAGCTTTGATGGAATTTCTAACGTCGTTTTAAAAGGGATTAAAATAGAACTTGCCGAGCCGCTTGCGAAACTAGTTAACATTTCTTTAATTACTGGTTATATACCTCCTGACTGGAAAACAGCCAAAGTTTTGCCCTTGTACAAAGGGGGGGACCGTTGTGAGTTAACAAATTACCGGCCTATAAGCATTTTACCTTCTTTATCAAAGATCTTGGAAAGGGTGGTTTATGAACAGATGTTCGCTCCTTTCGCAACAGACCACCTGTCTGACGTTCAGTTTGGATTCCGGCCCAAACACTCTACGATGCACGCAATACACAACTTCCTACAAAACTTATCCAACTGCAACGAAAAATATTCTGTTGGCATTTTTCTAGATTTAAAAAAAGCGTTTGATACAGTAAATCACGAGATTCTTTTGGCAAAATTAACAAGATATGGGTTTAGCTCCAATATTACTGGATGGATTAGCAGATATTTGACGGATCGACAACAAAGAGTTCAAATTGGAGATGTGGTATCAGAACCTTCGCTCGTACCTTGTGGAGTACCGCAAGGGAGTATACTGGGCCCATTGCTTTTCCTAATTTACATCAATGACCTCCCCAACGTTACGGGATTTAGAGTCACAATGTTTGCTGACGACACCACGTTGCAACACTTTGGTACAAACGTAAAAGAGTTGGAGGGTCAGTGCAATCTATGGATGGAACTGTTATCAAATTATTTTAAACAGAACAAATTGACGTTAAACCACGGCAAAACAAAACTAATGATTTTTGGCCCTAGGAGTGTAAAACACGATTTTAAAATCAACTTGGCAAATAAACCCATTATACAGGTAGGGGCTACTCGAGACGAGAAAACCATTAGGTTTCTTGGATTGAACATCGACGATCGCCTCAATTGGAAAGAACATATTCGCTTACTGGGAAATACCGTGCGAAAGGTCTTATTCACCTTTTTTCTAGCGAAACACTCGATTCCCTCAAAACTAAAGAAAGTTATGTACAACGCATTTATTAGGAGCCGGTTGGAATATGGAGTAGAGTACTTTGGGGGGTCACCGTCCTTTCCCAATCTCTTTCTGTTACAAAAAAGGGCAGTCAGGTGGATAGACGGGGCAACCTATCGAGCACATACCGATGAAATTTTCAAGAAATTTAATATATTGAAAATAGCAGATGCAGTGAAGATTCATCGCTTACAGTTTATGTATAAGTGCTTAAACGAAAAAATCCCCCCAGTCCTGAACAACTATACACACGGGGAGAAAAGAGGTGGGTTAGAAATATTTTCCCTGCCGCTCGCCCGTACTAACTGGGGTCAACGGCTTCCTGGGTTTGCGTTTGCTAAATCCTGGAATGAGTTTTTTATTGAAACAAAAATTGATGTTGATTTTAGCATCCCTTTTCAACGATGGACCTCTCGTCTGACAGACTTAGTCATCTCTCGCTACCAAACCACATGCAATATCTTACGCTGTAGGTCTTGTAGCCGTTTCTAGGGTGAACTTCGAAAGATTTTCATCATAAGAAATGCTGCCTTGGCCGAGTGCGGAAAATCCCGGTATGGACACTTGCACAGATCAGATGAAAGTCAGGACCCTAAATAGGGTCAGGTACCCATGAAAAAAAAGCCAAGAGGCTTATGGGAAACCTGGGGCATGACTAACCCTCTTGTACATATACAAAGGAATCCCCGAAATACATACATACATACATACATCTCATGCGTAGAGAAGGGCAAAAATTGCAAAGCCTTTAGAGAAAAAAGGGGGGAAAATCAGCCTGAAAGGCAAAAAGGTTGCAAATAAATCAATGAAGTAGGCAGATGCCAGTTTATTTTTCAAAGTAGCACCAATTTGCAATCGTTCCAAAAAGCCAAGTTTTGCCTCAATTTCAGACAAAATTGACATCAATTTGTTTTGAATGAGGTCATGGAATGGTTCCACATGCTTATTCTATCTTCTTCAAGTTGTAGATCTATCTCATTGATATAATTAAAGAATAAATGGAATTTTTCTTTTTCAAAAAGAGAAGCTAGTTAGCTCCGAGGAAATGAACAAAGCAGCTATCGTGCGTTTTGAGGCTCCGTAACTATCTTACCTTTTTGCTTAGTTGGTCATTTTTGTTTTCTAATTTTACAGAATATGTGCCTCTATTTTCATGACAATCAATGAAGCATCAAAGATGTGGTGTCATTCAGTTTTGGCAAAGTTTTCATGAAAAGCCTAAATTTCTAATGGATTGCTAGTTTTATGTATTTTCCTCAAAGCTCAAAACTGAATGCATAAAGACGTGCTTTTTAATACTTGCAAAACTTTGTTTTCGAAGACCTAAGTTATAAAATGGTTAGAATAATACAATATAGCATTTTGCTGTTTGAAATTGTATAAATATTTGAGTTGCGATTTAAAGGGGGGGGTGGGGGGTATTTTCTAGTTGTGATGGAAACAGGACCATTAATTCTCATGAAACTCAGGTGGCGCCCAATAGACAATATTCTTATGTCTACTCCTATAGCAATTAAGTGTGCTCTTAATTTCCATCAGTACGCTTAAAGAACAGTTTGTTTCCCTAAATGTTTTTAGATATGCAATTTTTTAATCTGATCGGAGAGTCAAAAAAAATAGAATTTTATGAATTATGAAAATGTCAAGATGTTATTGGGTATTTATCATTTGAAACTTGATAAGGTATTTCAACCACTGAGCTGAGATTGTGGTAATCCCGATTTGAAATCTTGCGACCAATGTGAAGTTTTTAATTCGTTTTTCAGAGTTGCCATTAATAATCGCATTACAACTACTTCAACCAACTCCAAGGAATCTGCCAATAAAGGGCTTAGTAGGTTTTTGGAAAATTTTTACTTTTATTTGAAATCCCTTTGGCAACTGGGACGATCAAATATAGGAAACCCCAATTAACTAGATTATCCGAGCCATGTGGGAACTTGGCACTAGAGTCCTCTTAGGAAATCAATTTGTCTCAGGTCAAGTGTAAGAAAGCATCCTGCTTCATGAGAGTGTTAGAGTAAGAAGAAACCATTGGTTCTTTTCCTCTGAGATCGGATCCAACTCAAAGCGGAATTACGTTGGAGACATGCGACCTTCTAAAACCCGGAAACAAATGCAACATTCCGAGGAAGTTTCTGTTAGAAAGTTGCTTCAACAAATTTCCCTTGCACCCCCTCAAATGAGGCGTGTGCTAGAAGCCGGGTTCAAGTAGTCATAAAATGAGTTATGTATTATGAGCAACGCTCCCTTAATTATAACTATTCTGCATGTTCTGTTCCTGAGGGAAGGAGCCCAAGTGAAATGGCTGGATAATGGGATTTCATCATTTTATTTATGAACCCTCGATATTTAGCTGACAATGCTATTTGCTACAAGGGAAAGAAATTGGCCAACCGCAAATAGTTTTCCCTCGTGGAACATCAGTCTTTTTGAACAGAAAATGGTTCAAAAATGGCCCGAGTCTTACGAGTCATTTCAATGACGGTTGACAGCCCTAACCATCGTGGTCCTCTGGGTAAAATGGGTTTCTCGGGCCGTGTTTTCCAAGATCCAATCTTGATGGATCAGTTGAGGGCATCCATGTTATTTTTTTTTCAGTCCGTTTTTGACCCAGATTGGACTTTTGAGGCACTTTGACAACACAGTCTTTGTTTTTGTGGACCACAACATCATTCTTAGATCACAGAGCTTCCACGAGATTGACTTGGATTCAGACGCTTGGACAACGTTGTTGGCTGAAGTTAGTAACAACTCAACATGATGTGTTGGAATTTATATTGCTCATGAAACAAGATATTAAATAAAAGAAACAGGATGAACCAACCCTCTTCACGAACGACTTGTACTGTAGGTTTTCCTTTGCTTTGTCCTACTTGACAAGTAGGCGAATAAATGAAGTTACATGAGGAGACAAAGAAACAAAACGTACCTACTTTCATTAAATCCGTCAAAAGTGTCAAAAGGCTGACATCCGGTTGCTCTGATCTTTGAAGATAGCACGTCGCCCACCACCAAACTCGTCCTACTCATTCATTTTCATCCAACAGACTATTGCTTGATATTATATGTAGTGCATAAATAAGAGCTCTTATAAACGTAGTCACGAGGGTTATATTTTCTGGTTAAGTGTTTGCTCATATGACATCTGGATATATTTTTTTTTTGTCAAAGAGACAAAAGGAACAACTTTTGTGAAATATGCATGTTTCAAAGTAGCTCAGATAAGTGTTTTAAATCACCTAAAGTCCATTAAAATGCATCATTGTCAAAAACGTAGTCAATCGGTATTAAACGTACTCTTGGTTATGTATTGAGGCAAAATTTCATGAACTTCTATTCTGCAGATGCTTAGTTATTACAACTGGAAAGTTGCGTTTTACACTCTAATAGATCGAAAAGTGGCCTAATTATGTTTCCAGTTACTTCCATGGCATGTTATTGTCTTTTTCAATAAATCGCCAAGAAATAATTATTTTCCACTTTCTTTAAGATTTCTTTTAAAAGCTAGAAGTAGCAAAAAATGTCTCTTAAAACTTACAAAACATGTAAAATTGCCTTTTATTTTTTCAGTTAAGTGCCGAAAGCTACACTATTCTATTATGTTCCTAAAATATTTGAACGATACATGTGACAATTTAATTTTCAAATTTGTCACTTTTCGCAATAGTTAGTTCCTACGTAATGGCGATGTTTTTATTCAACGTTAATAGAATTTTGTCAAAATTCATGATCAAGCTTTTTTAAAGTTTTGATTTACAAGTATGGCATCACAATTGTGAAATATTGACATTGTGTAAGTTTTAAGTTATATTGCAAACTATTTCCGGGGTTTTCTACCTGTTTAAAAAAAGTGAAACATTCTCATTTATATTTTAGGTATAGAAAAAGAATATTAGATATTTTGGCACTTGCTTTAAGATATAGACGGAGCAATTTGAAGTCAAATTTGATGGAAATGCACTCTTTGAAAGCAAGGTTACTCCCAACATCTATTGATTACGTTTTTAGAAATATCATCTCTTTGTAGGTTTTAAGTGGATCAATGCACTAATCTGAGCTAAAATACGAGATGATATTTTGCAAAAGTTGTTCCTTTTGTTTTAATAACAATGAAAATCGTTACTAGAAGTCTTGACATTTGCACAAAAACTTTGTCAGTGTTTTAGGTACCACCGTGTAGTATCATTAACTGATCGATTGAGCCACGCTTTGAACAAAAAACAGTTGAAATAAGCAAAACTTATCAAGGCATTATTTCCAAAAAAGAGGCGATAAATGTCTTTTTTGCCATGGGATGTTAAGGGTTGGATGGATGGTTGAGCCTCAATTGGCCAATGAAGCCCGCCATGCTGATTATCATTCTTTTCCAAATTATGACAAGCAATGCCATCTTCAATACCAATATATGGGTGCGGTTAGCGTCTAAAGGTTTACTGTAGAGAGTTTCCAGAGAGGAGAACCGAACCGGGTGCCTCTTTCATGCTAGGAAACCGCACTAACTACTACGCCATCTCTCCTCTCCAAAAAGTTTGAATGTTTCTCTTGATCAATTGACTCGAGATTTGCTTGTCTAACAAATCATCAGCCAAGGGCAGAGTGGCTTTTTTCTCCATGGAACAACTTTAGTGGCTAGGAACCTTGGCGTTGAAGGTCTGAGCATTTCTCTTTCCATTTCCCATCATCCACGTCCGGCCTTTCACTAGTGGCATGAAACTTTTATGATTATGGCCAACCTAACCCTTTGCGAAGAGGGATAAGCTCTCTTGGGATGCCTGTGAAAGGTCGTCGTTTCTTATTGTGAATCGAAGATCTAAGGATGTTTCATTGATATCCTCCCTGATGGATTGTCGCCAGGAGAAATCTCCATGGAACAAACGGCAAACAACGGAAACGTTGGCCTTGAAGGTCAGGAAAAAGAGGTTGGCTTGTATGATGCTACATAACTTGCTTTGGGGTAAATAAGAAGGTAAAGTGTTTGAACAACCAAAACTATGAGGTAACTCGTATATTTGAATACATTCAGTGTAGTTTCTTTGTTCATTCAAGCACAAAAAGCCTAGTTATGGCTGACTGGGCATATACAATAATTGTAAGTATGTACGTAAGTATTAAGGGGGTCCAAACTGTAGTGGTGGTAAGCCTTAATGCAAGTCATTCGGGAGAGATCCCCATTTTCATAAAAGGTTTGGGGGAACTGTATCCAATAAGTATAATCCGGCACGTTCTTAGCACTTCATCAATAATCTTTTCGATTGTCAGGAGATTCGTTTATATCATTGAACGTTTTCAATGATGTGTTTCAATTCTTTATAAAAGAACAATATATCACGGATGCTAATCGTCGTTTTGGGAACTGCCGTGTGAGGGATTTAATGAACTTGAACAATTGGAAGGTGCAAATTCAAGAAGTTCAGGAATCTGGCATTTATGAGAAAAATGGCCCCATTCTCACTTGCCTGTGGTAATCGTTCGAGTAGATAACCGAGTGAGAAAATAAGCTCGAATTCATTATTTGAAAATGGTTCAACCACAAACCAACGAAGGCCTACACACTTGAAACAATCTTTTTTTTTGTTTCAATGGGAATGTTATTTCACCCCTTTTTACAAGTGTTTGGGCTCAACACAAACTGTCAGGAAACCAAAAGCATTGCCTAGATAACTTAGAGAACACTTTTCCCCAAAATTCAAACAAGAATATTCAGACTTGAACAGATCTATTCGGAAACATGGCGCACATTTGCCAACGAGAAGTCATACGCGTACCCTATGTACTGTAGTGTGTACCATTTCAAAACAAATTACGGCCCTTGCATTCTGTAGCGCATTTGGCCACTTTTATTGCTTCATTCATTCATGTGGACCAACGTGACCCTCAACCTTCCTTAAGAAAGAGTTGGTTGTTTGGGTCGGACTGGAGATGGGATCGCAGGGACATGGTCGCCACCGAGTTTTCGGAATTAAAATGCGACCAGAAGTCATGTCATGGGCAAAAATATGAACCGCCTAAGTGAATCCAGAATAGGTTTGAACCTTTAACGACAATTCATCGTCAAGTAATACGCAACCGTGACAATGATACTGGATAGTTCTGACAATCAAATTGTCCATTCGGTCCTTAATGCGATATGATTTGATAGACAATAATGTCTGCCAGGGGCCATTACGCATGTCCCTCAATTCGTTGTTCGTCGTCAGACTCTGTTGCACTTGACAAAAAGAGCGTTAAGGGTTTTGCATATGGCATTAAAAGCCGGGTTCTCCACGTTCGTCCCATTGTCCACACACGAACTTTTGTCCATCGAAACACAATCGTGTCCCGCGAAATAAGGAACGAACAACGTGGACCACGACTTTGCTTGTAGTATGTTGGTTGAAGTTCACATGACCTTGGTCACATGCAGGCCCATTCAAGTATTGATTTCCTGTCCAGGATGTGTCCCACCCGTGCAGGGGGAATGAGGGAATGTAAAAATCAGGTCTCCCATAATGCATAAGTCTGAAAGGAAGGCGAATTATGATCCAGGACGTTCCTTGGTTTGTTTTGCAGTTCCTACGTTCTGGTCATGACGGCAGTGGATCGATATCAGGCCATCTGCCACCCACTCACCAACCAAGTGTGGGCCTCGAAGAAGTCCAAGTTCATGATTTTCCTGGCCTGGATCATCTCGTTGGTCTTGTGCATCCCTCAAGCCATCATTTTTCACTCGCCCAAGCCTTACATCTGCACCGCCACGTTCGCGCCAAATTGGGGCATGAAGGTAAAAAAAAAAAGATTAATAAAGAACAAAAACACAGAGAGGCGAAGAACTTAAAGCACCCGAAGACTACGGGGTTGTCTTTGAAATGGAAACGGAGTGTATGTCGTTTGCTTTCCACAACTCGAGGAAATGGCATTTTGGAATGGCTGTTTTTTTTGGGGTCGTTCCTCCTTTATGAGCACCGGACCCTTTAATGAATTACCCTCGACATGAAATGGCCATGAAACCCAGAATATAAGTACTGAATAGGTTGCATGGAGTGGAATCGAGGAACTTTTGCCAAGAGAGAGAGAGAGGAAACAAAAAGCCAGCAGATTTGAAAAGAAAGCAAATTTTTAGCTTGACTGGTCCTCGGGGAGAAAATGCCCGGCAACATGTCTCAATTTACTTCTCACTGACGGCTACTCAAGCTCCAAAGTACACCACAATAGCCACAATAAATCATGGACGGCTATTTGCAGCAACAAATGCTACTATAATTTCGAGAGTGGTCATCCGTTCGTTGTTTAGCAACCAATATTTGCATACTACTCGAATCTGCCGAGCTGAAAGGCCTGAATGAAAGACCGCCATCGATTTGTTCTTGTCAGGGCCCCCTTGGCTCGAAAAGTCCTTGCTAAGGCAATGTAGAGTTTATCCTACTGTTCTCTTATGTTTTCAATTGCTTTGAAATCGGGGTAAAAGCTCCAATTTCATTAGAATTCTTCTATCTACAAGGGCGAGGTCCATTTGAGTGAACGGTATCGTTAATAACGACTCGCCCACCTTGAAGCTCGTTCAAGTATTTGACGAGACTTGTAGGACATTATTTGTTGTCCTTGTTGAAGGTATGGGAGGGCATCCCAGGGGAAGAAGACACTCTTGGCCGCCTTTTTTGAGCGACAAGGCCCCCTGCTAGTATAACGTTGGCCTTTAACAACGTCTTTGTTGAATCTAAATGTTCGCATACAATAAGATCCTTTTCGATTCCTAGTTGATGAGAAAAGGATACTGCTTTCCTTGTTCATTCGTCCAAGAGAGTCTTGTCATCTTTCAAATAGGTTTGTTCTGGGTTTTGAACTGGCTGAAAGTTCAGTTAAGTTATTAATAAAGCCTGATGTCAAGACTACTTGCCCTTAGGCTCGGAAAAGGCACGATCGTAAGAAGGATTTATTCGCCAAGTGCTGATGAATTTAGGAAATTAATGTCAACCCGGAATTAGGCACTTGTCGAATGGCACTGGCTATTAATTAGACTCGTTGCTCAAATGGCTCACAATAGTTAGCAAGATAATTATCAAACAATTGTTTTTGAAAAGAAGTAATGGCCTTGAAAGAAAACCTTGACCCAAGAGTCGGGAGCGGTTCGAGCTTTGCTATGGCCTTTATTCCTAACACAATTTATGCCCGACCATGGTGACCAAAATATGCGAGTCAGAACTACCGTCAATTAGTTAACTTTCGTCACCCTTAAAAAGAAGCCAAATTGAGAAGTCCGAACTTCATCTGCTTACGCTTTAGCCTAGACACTTCCTGGCAAACCTTCTGTTGCAAAATGTGAACAAATAAGTCTGAATTGAGATTTTTTGCCGTAACACGCAGAAATGAAAAGGATAGAAATTTATTCACATGTTTTCTAGCGACAAAGAAGAAGTATCGTTTTAAAGCAAATATGGCAATTCATATTTTGAACGGTCCTTAAAGCAGACGTTTTCCCCCTTCGAATAATGGATCAATCACTTAATCCATCTGAATAAACCAACACTGGCCTCGAATTCAGAACTGTTAAGGCTGTAGAGTTGAGCGGGAGTTTGGCGATAAAATTTCGAGGAGGAGAATTACTCCTAGAAAGCTGGTTTGAACCTATCATTCTATTAAGGACTAGCGTTGTGTCCTAAATATTTGCCACTAGATGGAAGTATAGCAGTGATAATCATTGATGAAATTGGAGCATACACATTTTTGAATTCTATGCCATATAGAAGGGTTGCTTCTTGAATTCTATTTGCAATCCTAGTTTCACCACAATTTCATTGACCCAGAATACAATATCAATGAGATTGGAACTGACCATCTACCATCTCATTGGAAACCTTTCTCGTGCTGCAAAATGCTCCAAATTAGTGCTATCCACTTAGCTTGATTTTGCTAATGTAAGGAGTAACTCAGTATGACATATGAATGCTGGGAAAGTATTCTGACGTCATCACACCAAACCAATTCAGGCTGCAAACACCTTAAAAGCAGTAACCAAAAGCCCCAAAACATTCTTTCCTCCTTAAAAGTAATTTCCGTTTGTACAAGAGTAGAAGATTATATTTCATTAAATATGATGGCAATGGGACAACATTTTTCTTTAGAGGGTTGATGACTTAGAACAAGGAAAGCTTAGGCCCCAAAAGACTTCCCAAAGTATCCTCTGATGTCATTGAACAGCTGTTGTTTAACGGCCTCATATTAAAATATGCTTGGTCAACGAATGACGAACAAAAACAAACGTGATTGTCAACTAAAGGCTAGACAGTCTTTTCAAATATTACTATCAGCATAGCTATGTGACTGTTAGAACGGCTCTATTTCGGTTATCAAAAAACTGTACCTTTTTCGGGACCTACAAAAATTCAATCACTTGTTAGATCGCTTGTCGTTGTTATATTGATTGCATGATATGACAAGGCCTTAATTGCCATGGTTGGCAATGTATGTTTCCGCCACGCAGGATACATTTCTTTAAAGTAAAATGGGCTCTGAAATTACAAAACGAGATAGTCACGTCAAATTATTCAAAACATTGTCATTTATTTGGTATCTAATTAACTTTAAGAATATTGAACATAGTAAAGACAGAATAAGTTAGCTGTAGACCTTACAAAATGGGGAGGGAAACACAAAATGGCTCAGCAACCATACATATATGGCTAGCCATATATGCATAGAACTTAACAAAATAGATATTGAAGAATAACTTCCAATTATTACTTTGAGCTTCGAGTTAACGAAGTGTTTGGGTTCCAGTCGAGTGGAACTCATATAAATATCAGGGGGCACGAACCGAGTGCGTTCCATTTGAGTCGGCTTTCTATATACTACGTACAGTTCATATGTATTCACGCATGCACGAAATATGATTGGAACAAGGAGTGTATTTCCCCGAAGACGTGACTTGCGTGGCTGTTGGTTGTCACTAATTACGAGTTGAAAAAAACAGCACATGCAACTGACATAATGATGGTTTCATTGAACTGGTTTTGGGATCTCGTTCAGATTTTGGCATACATCAGTTCACCGTTCGAAAATTGTGAATGGCTTGAAAGACAAAATAGGATTGGATAGGGGGAAAACCCAACATCCAACCGATACCTGGTTTGATTTTCTTCGACGGAAGTACTATTCGAAAGTTTTTGTGACCAGATTTTAAGCATTCTAAGTTATTTCAACACACTTTTCTCTTACTTGATAACCATAGGAATATTGTCTAAAGGAAACGCACGTTATTCAAATGACTTTCAACGGCAAAGGAACCATTCTCTTTATCACAGCACACCCAATTTCAGACGACGTGCCATCAACGCCTTGGCAAGGACAATAAGTCAAATATTCCTGTATTTTATTGAACTTTATTCATGATTGGTTTGATTTTTCAACTGGAAAATAATGCCATGAAAGAATGAGTCAGTCCGGCACAACATGGGGCGAAATTTGCGGTATAAAGATATATAAAAAAGGAAAAGGCAATTCGTTAGACTGAGTGTGACAGAATATGGCAAAGCGGTTTCGAATAATTTGTTTGCTGTTTCAGTCCCATGAAGTTGTGAATGAATTCCACACGCTCGGCGCTTTCCAAAGGATAATAAGTCCATTGTTCCGTGCTTTTTTAAAATTCCCAGTTCCTTTTCGAACATGATAAGACGAGCATCTAGAGTGATTTTTCCATTTTTAATTCTCTATCTTAACGGCCTATTTGAGGTTGGAGGAACGACTAAAATAGAGGTCTTGCAATTCAACGCCAATCCAACAACCACCGAAAACAGCGAAGTCGGCCAAAACTTTGCAACCCTATCCAATCCCAAGGTTGACGTGAAGGTTAAGGAGATCTCCTTGTGCTTTGCTTTTAACTTCTATTACATTCGGAACCAAGACATCCTCCAATCTCAGGTTGACCTTCGGCTTGTCTTTAAAGAAGATGGCAACGCTGGTCTGATCGCTATCAAAGGGGGCTCTCGTCTCATTGAGTTGCCAACATTTTTCCAAGACGAATGGAACTCACTTTGTATGAGTGTGGACCTCACTGGCAACGCCGTCATGTTTGTCAATGGGTTGAAGACGTTTTCAAATAAGATATCACGAGACTTGTCGGTCCTGGAGCCGGCTTTCTCCCCCAATTTTATGGAGAAATTGATCATCGGCTTTGCCAACCGTTCGGATGTGTTCAGGGGCGAAATGACCCAGTTCAACATTTGGTCCACGGTTTTAGACGAGCAAGAGATGAGACTTTTTACCGACTCTTTTCAAATGCCCACACCTAACCCGGACTTACTGAATTGGAAGAGAGCTACTTTCGCCACAGGAGCCCTAGTCCGAAGTACAAAATATCCCTTAAGCTCCATCCAAAGAAAGGCTTATCCCCAGTACAACATCTATCAGTCGTACTCGAATTTGGAACAGGCCACTGGAACGTGTAAGAAGTACGGCGGCGTCTTGGCCAAACCCGAAACTCACGAGGATCACATCAAAATCTTCAGGGCTGTTCAGGCCCGTCAAGATAGATGTCCAGAATATGTGATACCTTTCCGAAAGTCAGAAGCCAATACGATCGTACAATTGGACAGCCTCGACGCTATTGCATTTCTAAATTGGGACGAAGGACAACCCAATGGAGGCACAGATCAGACGGCCTTGGTAGTGACAGAATCTGGAAATGTGAAGGACGTGGAACCCTCATACTCGGCTTGTTTCGTCTGCAAGTTCGAGCGCCAAGTCGAATTTAGACTCATGGGAATGCCCAGTGAGTTGGGCAGATATATCGACAGAGTTTACTCGTATAACCATGTCATGGAGAGGTTTAAGGGCAAAAAGTTTGGCAACTTTATCGCGTTGAATCCGAACGAGAGCCAATGGGAGATATTTTCGTGCGAGGCTGGAAAAGCCCACTATATCCTCGAGCACGCAGATTCTCCCATTGGTCTGAGGGATTGGGAGAACGCTCAAGGGACGGGGAAAAGCGTAGATGCCACCACGGCACTGAAGATGACGGTATGTCTTCAGGGTCAGTTCACTTGCTCATCGGGATATTGCGTGGATATTGGGCAACTTTGTGATGGATGGTTCGATTGCGATGATACCTCGGATGAGAAGGAGTGCAATCCTCTCTACGGAGGCAATGTTGGGGTCTTTAAGAGGCCGCCTGTGACCCAAGCAAAGGGCCAGAAGGTTAGCGTATTCATCCAAGCGGAGATCCTCAAGATCTTGGAAATTGCCGAATTGGAGGAGGTCTTCAAAGTCAAGATTCTGTTGCAACTTCGATGGCGGGACCCTCGTCTCCTTTATGCCAATTTGAAAAACATTACTTTTTCCAATAAGATATTTGACCCTCGGCAGATTTGGACACCCCGAATTATCTTCGAGAATACCGACACCAATAAAGAGATCATGGAAGAGGAGTTCTCGCTTTTTGTCGAGCAACTGACCAGTGAGGGACAGAATTCTCATCTCTCTGCTACGCGTGAGGCTTTGGTATTCAATGGTTCAGAAAACAACATTTTAATGGCCGCTACCCTAGCTCAAGAGTTTCATTGTGAATACACTCTGAACAACTTTCCGTTTGATGTTCAAAGGTGTTCCATCCGGATCGCCGTGGCCAAGGAACTGAGCGACTTTGTGGAACTGATCCCGAACTTTGGGACCAATCTGGAATATCTGGCCAATCGGGATCTGATTCAGTTCAGGGTGACGGATGAAGTGATGACGCTCACTAGCGGAGGTGACGTGGTGATCACCATTACCCTTAAGCGGAACTTTCACTATCATCTGGCCACCACTTATCTCCCCTCGACGTGCCTCGTTTTGGCTGCCCTCATGGTTTTATTCATCGATCAGAAGCACTTCGAGGTCACCCTTATGGTGGCACTCACATCCATGTTGGTCATGTACACCCTCTACCAAGGCGTATCGAATTCTCTGCCTAAAACGGCCTACTTGAAACTGATCGACATCTGGCTGATTTTTGGGCTCATCATGCCATTTGCAGTATTCCTTGTGTTGGTGGTTTGGGAGTTGCTCAGCTATGAACGCAATTCCTCAGTCGTGTCCTTCAAGGGAATACCCGTGATCACCCACAACGTCTTTAAAGCAGCCACCGTGGTACTTTTGTTTGGAATTTCCTTAATATTTGCTTTTGGCTACCTGATTTACATTCTCACCATCATATCTCAATAATGATAGTAATGCTAAGAATAAAATTTCTCTCACATTCAACCAATCTTATTGTAAGCGAACCCTTTTAACCGATTTGACCGATCGGAAAAAGTTTATCCCCATTATGAACGTGTATAGGATATTCCCGAAGTTTGCTCATATTCTGTTAGTTTGGCGCGTCTTGTGCCAAGTAAGAACCATGAGAACGTATACAAATAGAGTGACAAGGGTTCATCGAGTGTTTGGTAAACAATCCGTCTCATTTGGGCTCGTTATGTTTTTCTTCCAGGCCTACGTGACATGGTTCTCAATCTCCAGCTTCTTCGTCCCACTTCTGGCCTTAGTGTTCTGCTACGCCCAGATCTGCCGCGCCATTTGGAACAACTTTAGCGCCAACAAAGCTCCAACCATCACTCTACCTGCTCCACCCATGGAACATGTCCCAAGGGCGAGAACGGCAACAGGGAGTGGAACAGATTGCTCCACACGCCATGCCTCAGAGTTCATGGTCAGCGGGACTTCCTTCATTCAACAGGATGACGAAGAACCCTCGGCCAACATTGGCGTAAGTAAAGAAAAAGAGAGCAAGTAGAAGTATTCTCTAAATCAAAAAAATGTCAAGAACGAAAATGAAAAATTGCTAGAGCTACAAAGATTCTGATGATAAAAAGAAAAAGAAAGAAAAGAAAGAACCGTTGAACTCAGAATTAACACATAATACAGGATTGCACAAAAAGCGTTATTTAATTAGAACATGTTAAATTGAAATAGGAATTCGTGTTGAAAGAGAAACTGATTTTGCTATGGAAAATGCGTATGATCGTTGGCCTAATTTTGTTTTCCTGTTTCGTGTACTTTTGTACATATTTCAAAGAATCTCTCGCAAGCAAAATCTGCTCTGAAGTTTCATAAATGGAGCCAGAAAGTCGCGCAAAGAAAGCAGTTTTAATTTTGATGGAAAGCCACGTGAAGTCATCAGGATTGAAAGGGATGTCGAACTATTGGCAACCTCGATCTTTAATGATTAAATAAAGACAAGAAAATTCAGAAACCCTCACCAAAAAAGGCTCCCATTCAGCGTTTCGCGCATCACCCAAGCAAAATTTGAATACACCGTAGATTTTAGGCCCAGGTGAGCTTAAAAGGAACTTGCCACCCAATGAGTTTTAGAACCCGTGTTATTCAACCTCTATGCTAGTTTTACGAGCATTTCTAAATCTGTATTATCATGTTCGTTTGTTAGTTTGACTCTATTGGTGTGCGACTTGAGCTCCATAACGGTCGTTGGCACACAATTTACGAGGCGACCTCCCCAAAAAGGGAGTCTCTAAATTTTGGGCGAACGGCGTCTCAAGTCTCATTCTCCCCAATAAGCAAAAGGAGCAAACAGAATTGGGCTTCTGCGGACGTCAATTCCAGACATCAAGACAGACAAACTCGATTCACGAGCCCATTCACAACCGTTATCTAACCTTAAAACTTAATATCATCAACTTCTAACTCGGCGATCGCCACGGGAGCTTGCTCTTAAAACCTCATTGAATCTTGTTTAGGACCCAGTTTGTAAGACGCAGGTTTTTGTTTAAACTCGAAAAATATTGCGGCGATGCTCGTTCTATGCTTGACAATCCTTTAAAAGTTGCTATGTAGTAGTGAGTCTACTAGTGCTGAGGCGAGTCCGGCCAATTTCTCCAAAATCGAGTGCACTCGGACTCGAGTCGGGACTCGCCCCAGCACTAGAGTCGACCTTGAAGGAGGGATCAAACTAATTTGTCTAATAAGAGTAAATGTACGGATTTTCACTTTGACGCTTAAAAATTTCTGTTGCTAATCTGAAGACTTGCCAATAATAGCTCGAGCTTCTCGAACAATCGGGACTACATTTATTGAGGACTTCCTTACCGCTACTGCGAATAGAATCCCCAGCAATTCAAGGTCAAGAAATTGTACACATTTTTATTTTGCTTTATATGGCGGGATATCGTTATAAGAACTGTGATTAAAGGAACAATCCTGTTACGAGCACCATTTTTATTAAAAATCTACATTTTGACTGATGAATTACTTTAGTTATAAGAAATAAAGAAAGATGCAGAGTTCAGGATATAATAGCCCTTTTGGAGGTAATATTTTGGATTATTTCTGTAAATCTGTGCGTTTCTCTTCAAACAATAAAAAAAGGTTCGAGATGTTGAGTTTCATGATGAGGTTTAATCAAGAAAACTACTTGATTGATGTGACATTTCATGAAATTGAAAACAACCCACAACATTTTTCAAGCGTAAAGCCTACCAACATATCAATAATCCTATGTACATATTCCCTACATATATTTATATAGGTATATACCATGGTACGACTCATAAAAGATTACATCACTGACTATCTTGAGCAATCGAGCATGCTTGAAAGTGCTCAGCACGGATTTAGATCATGCCGACCTTGCCTAACAAATATTTTAGAACACCATGAACAAGTTTCAGCGGCAATGGATAAGGGGTGGGCGGTAGACACCGTCTACTTAGACCTGTCTCAGGCCTTCGATCGCGTGAACCATGAACTTCTAGTGCGAAAAATCAATAGGCTTGGCTTGGGTGGCTTGGTCGGAGCTTGGATTAAGGATTGGCTCTTGGACCGAAGTCAAAGGGTCATTCTTAATGGTATGTCATCATCGTGGTCCAAGTTATGCCTGGGTGTCCCTCAGGGGAGTGTGCTTGGCCCTCTTCTATTTACAATTTTCGTGGGAGATCTAAGGGTTACTAACGATCGGACGTCTGTCATCAAATTTGCAGATGATACAAAGTTAAGCCGAATTATCAGAGACGAGAGTGATCATTTGGCCCTACAAAGGGATATTGATGAGTTTATGTGTTGGGCAAATGATAACTCCATGCTGTTCAATGCCTCCAAGACGAAAGTGATGCGCTTTGGCAAAGCAAATGTTCCTTTACTTTACGAAATGGACAATATACCGTTGCAGTGTATTCGTAGACACAAGGACCTTGGAGTGACCGTTGATTGTGAGCTCAAGTTTTCGGATCATTGTGCTCAGATTGCAGCTGAGGCGAGGAAAGTCTGTGGATCACTACGCCGAAAATTTACAACTAAGGACCCTAAGCTTCTCACCCGTCTCTTTATCACATATGTCAGGCCTCGTTTAGAGTCCTGCTCTCAGATTTGGAATCCCTGCCTGAAAAAAGACATTCTCCTCATTGAATCGGTTCAGAGAAGGTTTACGAGATTTCTCTGTCCAAATCTAAGCTACTCCAATCGGCTGCGGCACCTTGATATGGTTGGCTTGATATTGAGGCAAATAAATGAAGCAATGAGGGAGCCCGTAAGAGAAAAGAATACTTCAATGTTTTGAGTAGCCTGGATTGTAGAGGCCTCAAAAAGGTATTAATCATCGGCAATTACTAGAATGGCCCTACAACTTGCTTGCGGACAAAGCTCCTGGATGCTTTCGAAAATGTATAGTAAAAGATACATTTTGTATCTCCTTTACATTAAATATTGTATCATCCCAATCTTCTCGGTTTGTCCCATTCCCACATTGTTCCTGCTTGCCTTATTTGGCAAAAGCTCAAGCTTTTCCTGAAAACGCAACAACAGTACCAATGCTTAATACAATACTCAATACAAAAAGAGCAAATATGAAAATAGTTCCCTCGTTGTTTCCGTGATTTTTTATGTTTCTACTCGTATATCCGGAGTTCACTGTATTCACATGATACTTGTTCTACCAACGAGTTAGAGCTGAAGGATCTGGTTAGCTCTTGAATGTAGGCTTGATCAGAAATTTCAATCAGACGCTTGTCAAATCCTGACTTCAGAAAATACATTAGTTGAGCATCTTTTTTTTAATCAATGCCTATGTTAACGGGAACTTCTCTTTCATTTTGACTTTAAATCTGCCCCCTAAAAAAGACGCTTGATGTTCGTACAAGAAGTACCAACCCTTGTGATTCTCTCGCTAAGTTAGTAAAATACTACTAGTCCAGACTGCCTTGAGCATCCTTTTTTTGCAGGATTGGTCTTACATTTCTCGTTTTCATGCCATTCGTGACCTTCAGCCTGATTGCAAAGTGGCTATTCTAATTTTACCTAGAAAAGTCAAAGATACTAGAAGCTTTTATTTTCCTCTTTCACACACTAAATATATTCATAAACTACTGGACTATGGACGGGGATGTTAGGGTCGAGAATGGACGTTACGGAGTCACTCAACACCTTACTTTCTTGCAATCAGTATGAGTATTTATTTCACTCTTCAAGTTGATCGAAATGTTGAATCAAAATTTTTGCACTCTCGAAGATCAATACATAGGTAGGTCTACACAGAATGAATGAGTGAGCCCTCTCTTCAATCTTGCTGAAAATTGAAATACGTAATTTGAGTGACCTGCGATAAGTCGCAGAAAGGTGCTTTGTGTACAGTACCTTTCAAAATGTGAATTCTTCACCCTAGCATCCCTGTCCATATTCCAGTTGTTCCTAATGTAGGTTCTTCTCCCTGTTCACTCTTCAGTTTCCAACATGGCACTTAGTGCAATCTGATCCATTGTGTTCCATGTTGACGAGAACAGAGTGATTCTCCCAAAGGCCTCACTCAGGCCTTTCACCCAGGACTTTCACTCAGGTCTCCCTTTGCGTGGGCATGGCTGACAGACAGAGAGATAGACACGTGTACCTGGTGGGCGACAATGAGGTCCGACAATTAATATGCTTGAACACAGTGGTTGAAAATGTTTTATCAAGTTTTGCAAAAATATCCCTCGGGATCTTGATAATTGGTTAGCTTACATTCAAATTAATTATCAAGGCTTGGATAGAGTTGAAACTTTTTTATGCAAAGCTGCAAGCTGTTAGGGGAATTTTTTTGTGAACTTGTGATTATAGGGGTTAAAATTTCTTCCATCTTTTTGGCACGAGTTGGCAACACTAGAACGAACCAGGGGCATTAGGTTCTTCATTTAAAGGAATGACCAAGGTGATGGTCAAAATTGTAATTTGTCAGCTTAGTGTGCTAAATTGTTTTGCTTGGTCTGCTAATTTAAAGCAGAGTTTCCTGGAGACGACTATGAAATGTTTTTCTTATCATAATAAGCCACAATACAGTGGAATAACATGTTATTTCGGAGAGCTGAATATATATTGAGCATTTATTCTCTAGCTCAGGGCGCAATAACTTTTCATGCATGTTGAATATTTTCTTTTTCCTCAATGCTGCCGCTTAAAAAAGTATGTTCAGAAATTGGATTAGGGTTATGGAAGAACATTGTGGAATGAACGGTCTGCCAAATCAAATTCATTGGTAGACCAAATTTCATCTAAAGGTGGAAAGGGGAAAATAAAAGATGAACTACAACCTTTCATTTTAATAGTACTGGGGATCACATTCCCTGAAGTGGTTAGAAAAGCCCGTGAAAAACCAGACCAAACCAAAAATAAAAACAATGACAATGAAGCATCACTCTAACAAGTGGGATATTAAGAAAGAACATTTTCTCTATAGTTCACTTCCTCGTTTAAAAACTGCCAAATCGCATTCTAAGACCTTCTGAAATAGTGAGATGAGCTCATTCCTAATTGCTTAAAATGGGTTAGTTGTCAAAGAAGAGTTTTACATTTAATCAGTGAGTAAGGGACAAATGTATTTTAAAAATACATTACATTATGAGTATGCCATTTAGCTCTCTATTAGTAATTAGGGTTAAGGGACCTGGCAATTTTTGAGGTGTCCCATACAAGGATTGAAAAAAAAATAGAAAACCGATATTTTCTAATTCAAAAAGTAGCATGAATCACAAAATTATGTGTCAATCTATTTTTGTCAAAGTAGAAAACTGATAGGTCGATTAGGTGATGTTTTTTTACATTGGGCGGTGTGGATCTGGACTTAAATCTGTACATATGAGTTCATCCCTTTCACTGAATTCGTTGCCTGGCGCCGGTGTGTGTCACTATCCATTGCCTTCATTTGTCTTTGTGAATTGATCACATATAATGGAACTCTTTCATTCCGGGATTGTCCAAAAGTTGTAAATTGTGGTCACCTGATCTTTTGTTATAGCATAGGGGGAACAAGCAAGTCTGATTTTATGGCACGATGTGAATCTATTTAGTATACAGGTCAGAGTGAAACCTTACATCTCTAAAAGCGTATTGCAAACAATGATTTCTCAAACCTATTCTACAACCATTAGGAGAGCACTAAGCTACTTGTGCTATAAGAATTAAATACTTAATTTGAATCATTCAATTGACCAGGTAAAGTGACGGCAAAAGCGACAAATTTGATTTGGTGCCCTCGTTTCGAGGACCGGAATAATCCACTTAACCGTCGCCTTCCTTGGCTTGGGTCGCTCTAAACGAAACGATTCAATTCAAATTTTGTTTTGACAAGTAAGTTTCAAGATTTGCTAATAAGAGCCGAAAATTATGGTGGTTTTTGTCCCCACTTTTTTCTTTACTACGAGATCGGATAGTTAATTGTTGTTTACAAGAGTTTTGCATCACCTTTGAAGTACCAATATGAACAAAAAAAATACATTGTTCATACCTACGTATAAACTACGGTACACTTTCCCAACAGACGAAGACGCTTGAGGTGAACAGTGTTCTAATTCGTTTTTCTATGATCTTACTTTGCAGAGCAACTCATTGCAAAAAGACGGTGGCCTCTCTTCAAGCGACACCACAGAGCACAGTCACCTACTCCAAGAAACCCAATTTCATCAAGGTGACGGCCGCCAAAATGGAGCGCTTTTATCGAGATTGGCCGATCAAGAAGGGAGGATATGCCAAAAAAAGAGCCCAATGCAGACTCAAATGTCAAAAGACAAGGAAGATACGAAAGCAGAAACACCACAAACCTACCAGTAACTATTATCTCACGAATATACGTATTGTATAAACATACATCGAGCTCGAATGTACACCAGGATGCTCTAGCGTTGAAAGGGGGAATCCATCTTGAAATAAAGGCCTGAACAAGGCCATTAGGATTTCTCTTTGACCCTGGCTTAAGTGTCGAATTTCCAACTTATCACACATGCCAAATTTACTTACTAGGTCTTATTCAGTGTGAGCTTTCCTAGTTCTGTTGATTATATTTCTGCTAAGCAAGACATACCTCTAATCTCTGATGCCATGGGCTGAACGAGAATGTCATATCTTTTGAGTGTTTAATCACAGATACATCCTCCAGCAGACTCATGTAGTTGTCATGTGATCTTTTTGGCATTAAAAAAAAGTCGAATTAGCCTGGAAGATTACTTTTAAGAATATAAGTTCCTATGAGAACGAAACTCTTTTGAGTAGATTTTGATTGCAATTGCACAAAGGAAAACAAGCACTAACAATGCCGTAACGAATAGCTTTAACGCAGGAAAATCCCCCCCTTTCTGTGTCCTTGTTCTTTTTCATCGAATATCAACATACGGAAGCATTGAAATAATGAAATTGGAAGCAATGCATGGTTATACTGACGCCATAATTTCCCAGGCAACAGCTCTAGAAAAAGATCTTTTGGTATTTAATCAGATTTGGAAAGTAAACGACTCAAGCATTCATGCCGGGATATCACCATATGTAAACGGGTTAAACCTAAAAACGGTCGCCAGCATCTTGTTTTCGACAAGCAAAAGGATAACAATGCGCCCCTCTCTATTGTCAAGTTGGTATTTGTCAGGAAGTGCAACTTGAAGATAAAATGGATAGACACAAATTTTCGCTCACTGTTCTTTTTTTGAGTATTTTGTTCGAACTTTCGAGAAGATCTTTGCTTAGAGCGTTGATCTGGCCCGATGACCAAAACTAAGTTTCGGAGAGCCTGGATTTTTGCACCTATTTTTGAGCTGAGAAGGAAGCAGATTGATGGCTAGTGCAAAGAAATGCCCGGATGAGAAACCTGCGGATGCATCATGCTCACCTCGAATCAGGTCCATCAAGATCCATGATACATGGGATGGATGAACGGGCTGATTTGCACAAACATTTTTAAAAATGACGGGCCTTTTAAGGCATGATCATAGAGCCTTACATGGAAGGTCAGACTAGAAGGGGGAACATTTTTTTGTAAAACATTCATTGAACAAGATTTCACCTGCCATCTTCTTGTCAATAAGTCCCTCTTACGTCTTTTTTGGCCTAGGAAGTCAATTCTGATTCGTATGTTTGTTTTCTTATCAGCTGGAGCATCCGTGTTAGGGCACTTTTAGTTTACATTGTACGTACGTAGACTTCGAGTTGCACTTTCCAAGTGAACTCACACTACACAGGTCAACAACATTTTGTCTCGTTGAATTCTTCATGTTAGCTAAAGACGACTCTTCAATTCACAAATTGAATATTACACGTTCCCGACGAGAGGCCTAGAGTAGTAGGCATGTCCATTGTATATATTTTCTATTTACTAAGAAATTGAAGCCAATCTGAAACTGGAAATTGGCACGAACTTATCTTTTCAGTCCTCAACAAATGCGAGTGGCTTATTCTTCGCCACATGAAAATGACGGAGGGATCTCCCGAGCCAAAATTCGATCGATCCAACAAACAGTGGTGGTCATTCTCATGTACATTTCGTGCTCAACACCCTTCATCTGCGTGCAATTGTGGACAGTTTGGGGATCACCGAGTCAAGGAGTTTGTAAGTTTGTGGACTCATCCTTCGATCCTGAATTACGCTACGGTACCTCTACTCATAGAGTACTTCTTTAAGAACTCCATGCTCTACTCTATGCTACTTTACTGTAAATACTTCAAATAATGGTGTCAAATATAAGTGGCTATGTTGCTTTGCGTCATATCGCCAATAAAGCTATTAAAGCGATTTAAAGCTACCTAGCATTGACCAAATCCAGTTTGTCCCAATTTTGAACTTCATTTACGACTGACGTGAATCCCAAATTTCATGCAAGGTAACAACATATACCCCCGTGTTATATGCTCTGTTAATGGGATTAGACTTCTAACAGGGTAGGCAATTTTGAAATCAGCTTGACTTTTGGACAAAAGTGGGCAGAACGTGTCCAAAAGTATGTACAATTGTCCAAAAGTGGGTTGACAAGCAAAAGTTTCAAAACCCTATATCATGTTATTTCTTTAACTAATCTAAATGTTCACCAGTAAATGGAATCATTAATTAATCAAATCTAAGCTTTCTTTAAATACCTAATTATGAAGTAACAGTAGCAACTGGCTGGCCTTTGTAGAAAATAGGCACATCAATTTACTAACGTTCTTTATTTCCAAAATATATCCTAAATTGGGTTTCTGAGAATCTCAATCAATTATCTTGATAGCATACAGCTTTGAAATGTTAAAACAAATATCATTAATATTTTGAATATTAAAAAGCCAATGCCACATCAAGCCATTTGGTGGTTGGGTAATTTTAACTAAAATTAAGTTTTAGATCACAAAATTACAAAAACTTAGTACCTCTATATCAAATATTCAATGCTTCTTTTTAGTATATGCACTTTTATTATCTATATAATAACTGCATTATATGTTTGCTTGAAAAAGCAAATTGATTCTTCTCATTTTCTGACATCAAACGCATCTTTAAAAGATAAAAAAGACTTACCTAACAATTTTTAAGTTAACGTGCATGTGGAGGAAAACCATAAACGTACAAAATGTATCATTTTTAAATTTTAGCAATCGGGTAAGATGTTCAAATTTCAGTATTTGCTCTTTTTAAGAGGAAATTCATAATGACTCATGATTTTAAACAACAATTTTGCTTCAAAAAGAGTTAAAAACTCGTCTTGAACTGCTGGGATTCCAATCCCGGTAGTGGTAAGGAAGTCCGCACCAAAAAAAAAAATGTTGAATAGATGAAGCTATTTAACGAGAATATAACATTATGCTTTTCCAGTTTTTGAATGCTTTGCACCTGTTGTAATATGACAGAGGGAGGCTTTGCTCCTTGCTTGCTGTCTTACGTGAGATAGAGCTGAGAACCTGTCTTTCAAATATCTTTTTGGGTAATGTTAGAGGCATATGGCAAAGGCTTTAAAGTCTTATTTTGCTTTTGGAACCATCAATGAGCAATTTTTGAAGCAAAAAATTCGGTTTCAAGTAGAATTTCTTTTAGATTTGTAGTTTTGAAGTTTTTTTGTCCACTTTTGTCCACCCTCATTTTTGGACACTTTTGGACACTTTTGGACAAGGGTGGACAAAAGTGGACAAAAATGAAATGCTCACCCTGCTTCATATTGATTGTTCACCCAAGAGTTCGGGGTGATCTTTTAAAGTCGAATTTTACAAACACATGAAATTGCCGTTGCTCTCTGCATATTCTCCCGCGTCAAACCATAAGCCTATGAATTCTTGAATGTAGTATGTACGTATGTAGATTTGTATGAGAGTTAAACATGGATCTTATGTTTTATTCTGTTCCAGTGAAGTCCGTGGTCTGGTTGTTCTGGCTCCTGACCTTGAACAGTGTGGTCAATCCTTTTATTTACATGGCCTTCAATCGCGAGTTGAGGAGTCCTCTGATCCGATGTGTGGCCAAAGTCTTGAACCGATCGAGATAGGGTTGTCATCACTTTATTTGAAACCATGTTTGAACTCCATGTTTTGTCTTCTGGTTGTGCGTAATTTATCAAATAAGTTATCCGTTTTGGCCGCGGGTCATGCTAATTATCAATTATAAAAAATGAAACCGATCCTCAACAAAAATAAAATAAAAAAACGTTCTTTTTTTATCCTGAAGATATTTTGATAAAAAACGCACATACCCAATTCATTATGGGCGTCGGGATTCTTTTTTCCTCCGAAAAATGGCCAAGTGTTACAGGTGTATTTCTTGGATTCTCTAAACAATCCACAGTGAATTTCTCTGTCCCATTCATCTTCAAATTTCAATTACCTACGCATTTTCACACATCATTAACAACATCTTAAAGGTTGCAATGAAGGATTATTCCGGTGAGGAAGTTTTACCCAGTGAGTATAATAGTCAAGATGTTGAATGGCTTTTAGATTGATTAATACGGGAAACTTGGACTGCAATTGTCAGGATATTGTATCAGATTTTTGAAGACGAAATCAATTTGATAAAAATGCGACAATGCCAACTGATCTTGAGTCGTTTTCTAAAAAGGGTTTTCAAAACTTGAAAACCTCATTCAAAGTCAGGAACAAAGTTTACATCTAGGAAACAACTAGTATTATATTATTTTGAATACATTTTCGTAGATTGGCAAATAAGGTGTCTGGCTGAAATTCTTTCCTTTAACCTTGTCATCTTAAGAAAACTATCAGTTTCCAAGGATGAAATTGAACCGAAGTATTGTGCTTGAAGGAATATGAACAAGAAAATAATCCACAATAGTTGATGAGTCGTTTTGGCGGACTTCCTTAACGCTACTGGGAACGGAATCCCGAGTAGTGCAAGACAAAAAAGATTATTCCTTTTCCTTAATTTTATATTCATATAATATCTAATCCACCAACGAATTAGAAAGGCCGGACCTGGCTAGCCCTTGAATAAAGGGTTGATCCGAAATTTTGGTCAGAAAATTGTCCAAGTCTGATTTAAAAAATGTTACTCCCTACGAATATTTGAGTGGAGCAAATTGAACAATGAAGAAGCCCGAGATAGAAGAGAGTTGGACTTCATTGTCTTAGTAGATAACTAACCTGAATTCTCGAAGGCATAAAGGTTCAGTACACATACAGTCCCAACCTTTCAAGCCTTTCCCAAAATGTGCGAGGAATATTCAAATTGTGGTTGGGCAATCGACTTGTACAGAGTTAGCATCGTGGTGCTATCTCTAAACTTAAACGTGCGATATATCCAACCACACATTTGAAAAGCTTTACCCACCTTCAACTGAATATGCTCATCGAACTTTTCATTATTTTGGAAGACAACTCTTCCATTATCTACAAGCTGTGGAGCATTCAAAGGGGTTGACCCAAATGTCACGAAGTGGAATCTCATTCAGTTCAAATGACGCCGTACGCTGCACGAGTTATGTTTTATGTTCTGCACTTCAGATGGCGCTTTGTCACTCAGCCCTTCCCAAATGTAGGGCCGATTGGGCCGATTCCCTTGCATTGAATTATAATGAGTTCGTGTTGTTTTATTCCTACGGTAATAAAAGTGACTTAATCTTCTTAGCCATACCTAGCTATCCTTGTAGTGCTAAAGACAAACTCACCCACATGAAATGGCATCAAGTCATTGGGCTATCTGTAAGAAAAACACCTAGCTACAGAAAAGAGCGATTTGAGCGAAGGCGAATTCAATGGTGCACCCTCCCGTATAGCTCGTAAGAGTAACTAAGGTTCGCATTACAAAACCAAAGTGACGCCTTCGACTTGGCTTATATTTGTGCAGAACAATATGTAATAATAACACAGAGTTGGATGCACGTTACTGCGACAACGTCTTGCTCATGGACAGGTTCTGAGCTTGCGTCTACTGAGCATAATCCGCTACAGATGTGCTGTTTAGAGCCCAGTCCCCTCTGCGGGCTATGGCTTGCATTGAAAATCGAGCGTCCTGAAGGATGACCGTGCTGCCAATTCTCCCGCTATGCAGGCCAAAAATTGACGGGTCTGCACCTATTGCATGTAATCCTGCAATTTGCTGCTTCCGGCAAGCGTTATACGTGGCTGGATTGAATTGCGACACTCCGTTTTTTTGACGCATGTCCGGAACAACGTAACTGTCGTGGTTAGGCAGCAAGGTAAAATAGTGGACTATCAACTGCACAGAACAAAATTCCGAAGTACTTCTACCAATGATGACTTCATGGCCGACGTGCTCTTGGTCATTTTTTCTTGTTTTAAGTTGAATAATAAGGCCTTCCTTAACGCATTTGAAATCGCTTATTTTTAGCTTCACTAGATCACTCCATTTGGCGGACGCATGGAACAGTATGGCTTCTGGCCAAGCCGAACGCCACGTTATTGGGGTTTTTGCAAGGGGGGACGTTTATAACCAAAACAATAAGAGCTTCCTTAAAACACTTTTAGTCATTGGATGTCTTTGCTTTCCAGGCGTTGCGAATTGTCGCTTTATCCCTTTAAGAATAGTCTTGATAGTGTTGTGGTCACATGGGTTGGCCCAACCATACCAGTTTTGATAAGTGCCAATAGCCGCAGTTGCCAGTTCTACAGAAGAAACGGATTTTTTGTTGAATGCGAGATCCGCCAGGTATAACTCCATCGTTCTGACGTTCGTTGGTAAATTAACTGATGATTTAGTGGTAGACGTGCACCAGTTTTGGAAATGGTCGAAAGCTCTTCGATATGCAGCCCAGGTAGAGGTAGCTTTGAAACTCATTTTGAGAGCTAAAGCTCTGTCGGCCGAGCGGGCCGAATTCGCAATCATTTATAGAAGTGCCTAATGTCTGCGACGGCAAACGTGGAGACACTCTTAAATACGGGTCTAGACCGCAATCACGGACGGATAAGTTGGCAGGGATCGGGGGTAGAGCGATAAGTGCTGATGTACTAATCGAAGTGTTGCTTGGAAATTGAAATTTCGCTTCCACTGCCTTTCTGTCGAAAGCTAGACTTCTTGCGATGGAGAAAAAATGCATTTATGACATCCTCCTTTGGAACAGGCATCTAATTCAACGCGGCTTGTTAGTGGATCCGGCATAGCTCCTTGGAATTCAAGAGCTAATGTAGCAAAACTGGGAAAACCGTGGAACGTGGGGCTAATAACTCCCGGACTTTTTCGTTAACATGGTCGAATGGCTGTGCCTCAAATGAAGACTCTGTTGAAGTGTACGCCATCTTGGCACACAGTCAGCCAGTTTTTCATTGTCTTCCAAAAAGGAAGTATCAATTATTCCCGAAGCTGAGTCTTTGATGATTTTTTGAATAACCGACCCAATTACTTCCACAAGCGGATGGACATAACAAAATCCCAAATTTGACCATGGATTCGTAAATGCGTCCCTAAATAGCTAAAACCTAAATGGTTAGATGCTATACTAGATGCGAAATTTGAGATTCTAAAATTGTTGTCCGAAGCAAACAGATCGAAATCGAAAGGTCTTCCCGCAAGGCGCTGAAGAAATTGAAAGGAGAGGTCGTCAATACCATAGTCGTCATGGTCGATGGCTCTGCTGAAAGCATCTGCTTATGGTAACCTTGGGTCTAATCTTGGGCGCCAAATCACGCGCAGATCTATTGATAGTTCTCTGGTTGTATTATGAATGGTTAGAGCCATTTGTTGTAGGTCTTCAGTGCTCGATTCTTTCAGTATAATTCGCTCGACATTCTTGGAGTCCGTCCAATGAACAACCGACTTGCCCGATGTCATAGGACCTTGTTCTTCTATAAGCAGTAGGATTCCTTCGAACTCCCTCCAAGTCGTAAAAACGTGGAAAACACAATGCCAGATGCAAATCTGGCCTCAGTGGGCAAACTCTGGCCTCAGTGGGCAAACTCTGGCCTCAGTGGGCAAATTCTGGCCTCAGTCAGAGTGATTTACAAGAAGTAAGAAAAACGTCAAAAAGCAAATCCAGAATGAAATCTGTGGGCAATGGCAGGTCAGATCGGAATGCTTGAGTTTCCCGTTGGACAAACCATCAAATTCGTCAGCTGGTCAGGTTTTAGGAAGAGGGAGAGCCTCTGCATGTTGAATAAATGTGAAGCACTCATATTGCCTGCTCTAAGATCACCCTATTCACAATTGCAGACTTGGATGCTGGCACAATCGTTTCTAATTCAGACCAAAAGACATTTCTCATTGATCTAGCCTACAAACAGTTTTCAACCCTAGGAATTGCAAGTAACTCTGTTTTTAGGCCCCAGAAATGAGCCGGAATAAAGCTGGATCAATATTTTATCGTTTGTGATGGCATCCAAACATTCTACCTCAACGACTTTACTTGGGATCCTAGCCTCAGCAAGGTAGTCGTCTTACCTGCCTGGTATGAGAAAGAATTCCATCTCTGTCTGTGGATATGATGACAAGTAGAATTGTTAATTGAAGGCTAGAAGTGGCGAAGGACCAAGGCAGAGTGTTTCATAGTCCTGAAGTCTATGAAAGTCCTGTGAGTCCTGGTCCATACAACTATCAAGACAACGGCCTATTTTATCAAGGATCAAAAGTCAAGCATTGNTATTTTATCAAGGATCAAAAGTCAAGCATTGTTTTTTATCTGGCAGTGTTATATTACTCAATTTGACCGCGAATCACAGCCACAGCCTACAAAGCAAAATTTTTCTTTGAAAAAGCCTTGATGGTCACACTCACCCACTCCTATTGGGGCTTCAACTTCTTATTCATCATCAACAATTGCATCTGGAGTCATGCATGAACGCCAACAGCAGGGCTGACTTATAGTCCAAGTTGACGAATGCCACAAGAGTTCACAAATGAAATTTCGACTAAATCGGTTCATGATTGCCCGAGAAAAGACCATTTCGAACTTTTGGTCCCAAAGTCGAGTTCTTTATGACGAACCCAGTGTAAGAATAGGTATTGACATTATCACTAGGCATTTCAAGTGGAGCAACACAGATGATGGAATGGAGAGGACCTAAAATGAAGCCCTAAGGAACGCCCGACTTAACATCATGTATGTCGCTAAAGGATCCATCAACCCTAACCAAGTGCTTCCTACCAGAAATGACGCTTCTGAACCAATTGAGAGCCTTGCCTTGGATCCCAATCCCACGGAGCCTATTAACTAAGAGGCCACAATCTACCTTGCCAAAAGCCTTGGAAAAGTCAACATAAACTACATCGGCTGATCCATGACTCTCTAGTCTCTCAATGACTTGTTCTATATGCTCAATCAGTTGGGTAAAAAATGTGCTCGGAACCCATCCTGACTAGGAGGAAGGACTTCATGGATATCAAGAAATCCTACAAGTTTGAACTTCATGATCTTGTCAAACACCTTTGCAATATTTGAAGTGAGAGAAATCGGGCTATAGTTACTGGGGAGCGACTTATCTCTTTCCCTTTAAAAATAAGAACAACATGAGCTAACTTTAGAGAAGATGTGAACTTGCCTGATCCAAGCTGTAACGCATCAAGTACGAGAAAACTGGAGTAAGAACCTGTGAGCCTCTCATCAGAAATTGAGATGTCACACAATCTGGGGCAGGAGAGCTTGAGCGTCTCAACTCCCTGATGGTCTCTAAAGCATCTTGATCTGTGACTTCAAGATCAACTAGCTACTCAATTTGAATAGCCTCGCCAATCTCAATAGACTGATCATTCGAGCAATGAGCCTTTGCTTCTAAGTAAGAGATCATTGAACAAGAAATATATTTTTGCTATAAATTACTTATGGTTTTCAATTGCCGGGAGTTCAAAACTTTGACGAAAGAAATATGATGTCACTGAATATGAGCTCAGAGGTTCAATCTTGTTCCACGGAAATGATGACCCATGTTCAACCTCTCAAATATCACGTATCTGAAGCCATAGTCTTCGACGTCAATGTTTTCTCCTGATGTTCGAACGCATTGCATGACTTGGACCATGTTCGAGGACACCACGCGATCGCTTTTGGTCGTTTCCCACAATTGCCAGCCCGTTGGCTCTTCAAAAACCGTATTGACTGGAATGTGGATGGCTCGCTTCCTACTCATGGCCTTTGCAATGCTCACGGTCAATTCATTTCTGCTCATGTGTTTGGATTTCGACCGATAACTAAGATTGTAGTTTGCATTCTTAATCCGCAAGTATACCGTCTTATTGTAGCGGCGTACGCCAATATCAGGCTGAATTGGTTTCATGGACGCTCTCTTGATGGGGGGTCTGGTAGTTTTGGCACCTCTCTTCTGAGTGAAGCTAGGGGGGATGACTTCTGATGGCGTTGGTTTGGTAATTTGCACGTCTTTAGGGTCGAGTCCAGCAGGTTTCACGATCGGAAGCACCTGTTCTGCTGCAAGGGACAATTCCGAGTTTTTTGAGCTGGGAAGAACATTTCCGCCAAACGTACTTGGAACACCATCTAATTTTGACAATGTGGTGCCATTTTGTGGCACAAATGTCGGAGGTACTTGAACCACAACATGTGAGGGGGGTCGAGGACTAGTTGGTGGTGTCGGTTCGATCCCTAAAAATGGCTTGACCCATCCTTTGAGCACACTGTTGGCATGGCTGAATTCTGATTGCGTTGGTTTGGTAATTTGCACGTCTTTAGGGTCGAGTCCAGCAGGTTTCACGATCGGAAGCACCTGTTCTGCTGCAAGGGACAATTCCGAGTTTTTTGAGCTGGGAAGAACATTTCCGCCAAACGTACTTGGAACACCATCTAATTTTGACAATGTGGTGCCATTTTGTGGCACAAATGTCGGAGGTACTTGAACCACAACATGTGAGGGGGGTCGAGGACTAGTTGGTGGTGTCGGTTCGATCCCTAAAAATGGCTTGACCCATCCTTTGAGCACACTGTTGGCATGGCTGAATTCTGATTGCGTTGGTTTGGTAATTTGCACGTCTTTAGGGTCGAGTCCAGCAGGTTTCACGATCGGAAGCACCTGTTCTGCTGCAAGGGACAATTCCGAGTTTTTTGAGCTGGGAAGAACATTTCCGCCAAACGTACTTGGAACACCATCTAATTTTGACAATGTGGTGCCATTTTGTGGCACAAATGTCGGAGGTACTTGAACCACAACATGTGAGGGGGGTCGAGGACTAGTTGGTGGTGTCGGTTCGATCCCTAAAAATGGCTTGACCCATCCTTTGAGCACACTGTTGGCATGGCTGAATTCTGATTGCGTTGGTTTGGTAATTTGCACGTCTTTAGGGTCGAGTCCAGCAGGTTTCACGATCGGAAGCACCTGTTCTGCTGCAAGGGACAATTCCGAGTTTTTTGAGCTGGGAAGAACATTTCCGCCAAACGTACTTGGAACACCATCTAATTTTGACAATGTGGTGCCATTTTGTGGCACAAATGTCGGAGGTACTTGAACCACAACATGTGAGGGGGGTCGAGGACTAGTTGGTGGTGTCGGTTCGATCCCTAAAAATGGCTTGACCCATCCTTTGAGCACACTGTTGGCATGGCTGAATTCTGATTGCGTTGGTTTGGTAATTTGCACGTCTTTAGGGTCGAGTCCAGCAGGTTTCACGATCGGAAGCACCTGTTCTGCTGCAAGGGACAATTCCGAGTTTTTTGAGCTGGGAAGAACATTTCCGCCAAACGTACTTGGAACACCATCTAATTTTGACAATGTGGTGCCATTTTGTGGCACAAATGTCGGAGGTACTTGAACCACAACATGTGAGGGGGGTCGAGGACTAGTTGGTGGTGTCGGTTCGATCCCTAAAAATGGCTTGACCCATCCTTTGAGCACACTGTTGGCATGGCTGAATTCTGATTGCGTTGGTTTGGTAATTTGCACGTCTTTAGGGTCGAGTCCAGCAGGTTTCACGATCGGAAGCACCTGTTCTGCTGCAAGGGACAATTCCGAGTTTTTTGAGCTGGGAAGAACATTTCCGCCAAACGTACTTGGAACACCATCTAATTTTGACAATGTGGTGCCATTTTGTGGCACAAATGTCGGAGGTACTTGAACCACAACATGTGAGGGGGGTCGAGGACTAGTTGGTGGTGTCGGTTCGATCCCTAAAAATGGCTTGACCCATCCTTTGAGCACACTGTTGGCATGGCTGATCCGCCCACTATCACAAAAACAGTACAAGGCCGTCGCTAACAACCCAATGATCGCCAGTCCAATAAGGATCCACCAAGGCCAAAACATGACGAGGGTTCAAAAGCGATTCTGACCTAGTACTTTACCTGAATCCAAGTGACAGACATTGTAACCATCAGTGCTATCGGGCCATATGTAGTTTGATAAAGTTGTTGTCCATGTCAACAGGAATTCAGCTGGCAGATAAGACATACAGATGAGACTGAAACAACTATGTTAGCTATAAGGAAAAGTGAAATAGAGGGTCATTGATGTTAACGAAAATGGTAAAATTGGAAGTCAACATTGAAACATGCCCTTTGGCGTTGAGAGAAATAAATACTGAACTGAAATCAGATGGTACGAGTATACGTATTTTGTAATGTTTTAAACATCATTTCGGTCATAGATTTGATGTACATAAAATGTGAAAATGCTGAAGGTGCTCATGTACTGACTGGAATAAGATGGTATTCTTTCCTATTACTTAAAAAACATTGGTCACTACCTATAAGTTATCTCACTATCTCAGTATACTGAATTCAAATGGAGAATAAATTCTTCTGGCAACCAGAAAGTTGTCAGTACGATAGGAATGATGTTGGGAGCATCGTTAGGTGATAGATCATGAAATAACGAGAGTAACCCCATTGAAACCTTCGCCCATTTGATTGACGAAGCCCGATGACAAGCAATGTTGTTGGGTAATATTTCCACAGGATATGTATGAGTTTGTAAATGGATCATTGCGTTATTGGATGAGAAAGCAGTCCCTAGTACCTTCTTAGGTACACTTTAGCAGATATTTTTGTGGGTTATTCGCTTGACTGTGTGACCGCTTTGCCATATGCTTCAACCAATCTGAATTGAGTGTTGACAAGTTCAAGCGACGCAGAATTTAATTGGTTCGAAGAAGGGGTCAAGAAGTTAAGCGGTGAATTGGAAAAGCCAAGAAAATATTAGCTTTTGTAAGCACCGAATCGACGAATTCCCAAGTGGACATTGACACGGAGCCTGTTATCCAAACGGGGAGTGCATACCAGTACATCGGCAGGTTTTTTTTCTAGCGAAGATTTTACGGATTTTGTAACAGATACAAAGAATGTCATTCAATATAAAAAAAAAATGTCATGTCTGATTGATTAAAAACAAACTATAACGAGAAATGGTCAGGTACAATAATGAAGCACTTGGTCTACCAACGAATTGGTATTAGCCGATCTGTGAAGCCCCTGATCATATGGTTGGTCAGGGATTTTGGACAAATACGTTTCTACATGATTTTAAAAGATAAGGCAGGGTCAGATGGAACAAAGACTCGCCTCTCGCCGACGGCAGGAGGTTATATAGTTTCGGACCCTAGTTTACAACATAAGCTTTTTTCATTTTCTTGATCAGTAGTGAATCCCTGGAATATTTTATCGAGTTCAGTACCAGCCATCCTAGACCCCTTACTCCAGCCCAATGGTAGCGTCGGGATTTTGATGCGGTCCATGGGCTCTCACACCCTGGTATCAACATCACGACTAAGATGGTTGCCTCCCGCTATGTTTTGGAGTACCTTGCCATACAGATTCGTGCCTGGTCCCGCCAGTGGATCCCCTGCAAACGTGCCAAGGTCCACCAGCATGTCAAGGCCCCACTCTCAGATTTTGCATCACCTATCCAACGTTTTGAGCACATCCATGTAGACCTTGTTGGGCCTCTGCCTACCTCCCGTGGCCACACCTACGTACCTTCTCACCGTGGTGGACCATTACACTCACTGAGATTTAAACCATTATATGTTCCAGAGCCCTCCTTCTCCACTGGGTACGCCTCCTAACCCCACTTGACATGGCCGTCATGTTACTCCGTCCACGCTCCTAAATCTTTAACATTTCACCTATTGGTTAATGTATTCTCGGGGAGAAAGGATGTTGCAACACTATTTTGGTCTGACGACGAGCAAAGAAAAAAGCGTCACTCTGCATAGAACAACCGAAGTAACTAGACTTAATGGTAATCCTTAATCCGTATCGCGTCTTGCTTCAGTGCTACGATATTTGAAAAGAATCAGTGGCGTAGTCAGATCAACATACTCAAGTAATGTTGTGACACATTTACTAAAAGAATAAACACAATCATAGCAACCTTCCGGTTTTATTCTATGGAAAGCTTTGTTTCTTTTCCCAAATCACGTATTTTGTCTGACGTTGCTTGTATCTATACGAACATTATTAGATGGTCCCCATTCTTAAGAACTTGTTTGGGTTGAGAGGTAGTGTCATATGCAGACCACGAAAAACGTGAAGTTTTTTCTAAAACCTGGAAAAACTTTCTTAGTCGAGAAATTTTTTTGAGGGGGGCCAAATTTCTACTTTTTTAGTCACTTTTTTGTTAGTTTTTTCATTTATCTCTCTACAACATGATATGATTAAATCTCCCACCAGATCATTTCAGTTTTTGACAATTATATCAAATCCAGCTTCCAATTTTTCTGTTTGTGTAAGTCAGCAAAAAAGGGGATGCGGTTAAGTTAGCCATGCCTGTCATCATGGCTTTGATCCAACCAAAAACAAAAACCATTCATTTCACAAAAGGGCGCCAAGCAGTAAGTCAAGGCTTTAAAAGAGAATCAAAAGTTACCGCAACATCTGTATCTATTATCTGAATCCAAAAGGCGGGCTAAAATTAACATTTATGCCATTATAACAAATCATTTCTTCGAAGATTCACATTTTTTTTTTAACATTGTACAATATTTTTCTCAACGTAATAATATCATTTCAACCAAAAAGGCTTTAGTCATATTGGCAAGTCGGGGAACTCCACCATTGCGCCATATTGGTCCATTAACTCAGCATGGCTGTATTCCGCATATAAAATAAAGGAAATTCAAAGAAAGATGTGATTTCAAGCATTTTGTGGTGAAATAGTTAATAAGACATCACAACCGTCTTGCACCATGATCCAATTGAATTTTTGGCTATCGACATTGACCGCAAACCAGGATGGCCAGGTTTTATTCAGCCAGCGATGCCAACTCGCGCAAAATCAATGCTAAAAAATGCTAATTGGAATTCGAAAATGCTAGAACAATGCTTTCTTGTTCAGGAAAGGAAATTATTCAGGGTGCTCATAAAGAATTTCAGTTTCACAATTCAATTATATTTGGCACTCTTTGACATCATGTGTTCAGGCAGCATCTTGAAACTTATAATTTAGAAAGAAAAAACATTTGAAAAGCACAAAAATCCAAAGGAAAACCTGGCAGTAAAAACTGATGCAGTTTTGTCTATGACATCTCCTAATTTTGAACCCTGAGACTTAGACAGGGACACCAAAAAGTGACAAGTTTTATTTGAGCAAAAATGTACTTTCAGGATTTGAACAAGGTTTTGTACGCACAATTATTTTTGACCTTATCGCTAAAAAATCTTGGGTGAGATTAGATCATGAAAATAAATTAAAATGTTTTTTGATCGTGCATCATGCATCAAAGCGGACATTAGCAAGAGCTGCAATAAGTTTCTTTATCCATAGAGCTCAATTGTTGTCAATCTCTTCTATTTTGAATCTTCTTTACTACAGCGCATCAATTTTATGGAAGGGGAAAGGGATCCAATGAAAGAACATTGTTAACACCGCCAAATATAGTTCTCTTGTGAGATTTCTTTTGCTTTTCTTCCCTTTTGGTCATTTTTTTAGTGAAATAATGCTAGAGAAATGCTAAAATGCTAGACAAGATCTCACAATGCTTGGACCATGCAAATGATGCTAGTTTAATGATAAAAATTAGTTCAATGCTAGCGGCCTTGAAATAATGCTAATTTTCTAAAATTAGCATCGAAAAATGCTACCTGGCCAGCCTGCCACAAACTCCCGCGGAACCAAAATGTTGAACGGTAAGATAAAAACCACCACTAGGCAACCTATGTTTTCAACTCTCACAAACTTCTTTCCTGGGAGTCAGTAGAGTCAGCGATAGTTACATGAAGGTATTTTTTTGGATATCCCTTCATCTCTGGAAGGGAAGATTCAAACAATGAAATGTTTCATCTCGAAAGTGTATCACCCATGTAAAAAGCAAGCAATGATACGTATATTTGGTCAGGGTTCCTGATTCGATTCATAAAAATATTCTTTTGGAAACCACCAACTGGATGTCAGCCCAGCAGGCGCCAGGGGCTCTGTGTCAGGTAGGCAGAACTTTTGAAAAAAAACACATTGCCGCCGGATTGGTCTCACGAAATCCAATCTTAGTCTTGCAAACTAACGATTCCCAGCTACACACCTTGATATCGTGCAGTCCTTTATTTTTTCTCAAGCACCGAGCATAAACAAGTGAACAAGGAAAATGCGATTGATTAACTTCTTGTCCCATGAGTTTGGCTTTGTTTGGAATAGTAAAGGATTGGTTAGTTTTCACCTCAAACGAAGGTCTTTCTCAAAACTGATATGTTTACTCTCAAAATTCATAAAAAAACATGTTATTAGAATATGTTGTTTTCAAGTTCTTATTAGTAAGCAGAATTAAGGTTGGTGTCCAAACGAGAGAGGCGCACTAAAGATGAGACTGTACCAGGAATATCTATGATGAATATTATTTTACTCGCCATTATCCCCATTTGCAAAACATTTACCTTCTGTCAGGGCTCTTGCTTTTTTT